>NC_080420.1:55786456-56061456 GCF_029873635.1 Malania oleifera | reverse complement strand
TGGGAAGACCAGGCAAGCGCCTGTCAGGAACCTACCAGGCACCTGACACCTTTTTGTCTGCCATTTCTTAAAAAAATAAAAAACAAATTGGGTAGTTGCCTAGGAGGTTTGGGCCGGTGCCTGACATTCAAAAACTTGGTCTTTTTTTTTCAAAAGATTTTGACTTTGAAAATTTTTTCCATTTGAGACCTTTATAGTTTATAACTTTAGAAAACATATTTCAAGGTCTTTAAAAAATGGTTTCTTAGATTTTGATTTTTCCTAAAGAACTTCAACTATTTTATATCGAGTCTTACTTGAAGTACTTATATCAAGACTCTCTTAATGACTCTAAATCTTTCAGTTCTTAGAGTTTTATACTTTTATTTTGCTTTGAGTCCTTTCTTTGAGCTTTAATCAAACTTTGAGCTTCAATCCTTCAAGCTTTCATAAAATATGTCAATCTTTGAGCTTTAATATCCTTTTATCTTGAGCCTCTTGTTTGCATATTTCCATTGAGCTATCATATCAACTTGAAAGCATATCAAATTTACCTTGATTTGCTATCATCAAAATAAGAGTCGTAAGCCTTGTTAGGCCAACAAAATCTAATCTTTTTTTTTAAAAAAGATGATGAAGAAGATATTGATATTAGAAAAGGTTTCGATAAGTTATCTATTGGAAATAATGTAGATGTCAATTCAGAAGCAAATGATAAATCAATTGAAAATGATAAAGTTGAAAGTGAGGTTCAAAAGTTGCCTAAAAATTGGACATTCATTAGGAACCACCCTTTCGATCAAATTATAGGTGAGCCTTCACGTGGTGTAGCCACCCGGTCCTCCTTAAGAAACCAAGTTAGTCATTTTGCATTCTTTTCTTGGGAAGAACCTAAAAATATTAAGAAAACCATAGAGGATAAGTATTGGGTAATGTCTTTGCAGGAAGATCTTAACCAATTTGAAAGAAGCAAAGTTTGGACCCTACTTCCTATGCCCGATGATCATACCCTTATTGGAACTAAATGGGTTTATAGAAATAAAAAGGATGCAAATGGGGTAGTTACTAGAAACAAAGTTAGACTAGTTGCTCAGGGATATAATCAGGAAGAATGGATAGATTTTGAGGAAACCTATGCTCCCGTACCTAGAATGGAAGCCATTCATATGTTGCTTGTTTATTCTGTTTTTAAGAACTTTAAATTGTATCAAATGGATGTTAAAAGCGCACTTTTAAATGGCTATATAAATGAAGAAGCATATGTAGAACAAACTCTCGATTTTAAAAATCATAAATATCCTAATCATGTATAGCGGTTGTCCAAAGTCTTGTACAAATTGAAACAAGCTCCTAGAGCTTGGTATGAGAGGTTTAGTGGTTTTCTATTAGAAAATGAGTTTACCTGGGGTAAAATTGATACTACACTTTTCATCAAATCTAAAAATGATGATAAGCTCCTTGTTCAAATTTATGTTCATGATATTATTTTTAGAGCAACTAATGATGATTTGTGTAATGAGTTTGCCAAATGCATACAAAGTGAATTCGAAATGAACATGATGGGTGAACCAAGTTTCATCTTAGGACTTCAAATCAAACAAGCTAAACATAAGGCTTTTATATGCCAATCTAAATATGTTAGAGACTTGCTCAAGAAATTTAATATGGAAGATGGTAAAATTCTTGGTACCCCTATGAGTTCTTCCACAAAACTTGATAAAGATGAGCAAGACATCCCTGTTGATATGAAACTATATTGTGGCATGTTTGGTAGCCTCCTATACCTTACATCTAGTCATCCTGATATCATGTTTAGTGTATGTATGTGTGCTAGGTTTCAGGCTACTCCTAAGGAGTCTCATCTATTAGCAGTCAAAAGAATTCTTAGGTACCTAGTTGGAACTATAGAATTAGGCTTATGGTACCCTAAGCATACAACATTTGAGATTGTTAATTATACTGATGCTGACTTTGCCGGTAGTAAGGTTGATAGGAAGAGTACTAGCGGCACTTGTCACTATTTAGGACAATCTTTGGTTTCTTGGTTCTCCAAGAAACAGAACTCTGTTGCCTTATCCACATCCAAAGCTAGATATATTATAGCTGAAAGTTATTGTGCTCAAACTCTTTATATGAAAAACAACTTATGGACTTTGGATTGTACTATGATACGATTCCTATTAAATGTGATAATACTAGTGCAATTAATATATCTCGAAATCCTATCTCACATTCATTAACCAAACATATTGATATTAGACATCACTTCATTTATGATCATGTACATAAAGGAGGATGTGGCACTTGAGTTTGTGTGCACTAATGAGTAGTGGACTGATATTCTCACCAAACCTCTTCAGGAAGATAAGTTCATTTAGATTAGACGTGAGCTAAGTTTAATGCATTGTAGGGAAGCTGCATAGATTTTTGATAAAGTGCATAAACTTAGGAGGAGCTTCTTCATATAGAAACATACGACTTTGAACTTTAAATCTATCTTTGCTTTATACTTTATGAGTTTTTGTGCATTTGGAATGCATGACTATCATATCTCTTACATGTTGATAGTTATGTTTATGCTTTATGTTTTGATTCATATTGAACTATTTGAATTGGTAGTTGTGGATAAATTGTAAAATTTGAACTTAAGATTTTCAAATGGCATGGTACCGAAATTTCTAAAAATCTTCCTAGTCATATTCTATATTCAAATGATTCTTACTCAATGCCTTGCCTATATAATTTAAATTTATGACCCTTTTTGCTATGGCCGAAAGGGGAAGAACTTAGGCAAATTTGGGTACCTTAGGAAAATGGTTGAATTTTTCAAATCTTTACATTTCCCTTATACATATTGACAAAGAAGCCTTTCAAGGCTGTACCCACTATTACATGATGTATTTTTCATCATTTAAAAGGAGGAGAATGTTGACCTTATATGTCATACCCTGTTTTGATTATGACAAATAATCAAGTATTTAATGTCTATCAAGTTTGAATGCAGGTTCATATTAGTAAGATCATTTGATGGCATGTAAAGACTTGAAGAATAAAGACGCAGAAGATTCATTTGTTGGAATTTTATATTATCTTCATTTTAGGTCTATAATAGTAATATAGAAAAGGTTTATAATAATGAATGCATATCATGCATATAGGAACTAATAAGCTCAAAGACCTTAGAATGACCCTAAGTCCTTGTACTTACATGTAAGATTGTCTCCTGTTGATTTAGGTGTAATCCCAAGAAGGAGGGGGTGAATTGGGTATTTTAAAATTCTTTGAAACTATTTACCACTTAATCCCTATTTCTATATCCAACCAATTACTTATCAAGATCTTGTGAGGTTATTCAACAAACACACATGAAATACAAGTAATGAAATGTAGTGCGGAAAGTAAAGAGATAAGGGAAGAGAGAATGCAAACACGATTTTACGAGGTTCAGCCAACTTGGCCTACGTCCTCGCCTTGAGCAACCCACTCAAGAATTCCACTATAATCCCTGCTCCTTAAATTGGGATGGAGCTTCCCTTACATCCGTTGCTTACAAGAAGTACAACTTCCTCCTACTCCGCTGCTTACAAGAGATACAGCTCTCCCCTCAAACCCGATATGATTACAATATAATATCAAATCTGCAAAACACTCAATGTTGCTTCTAACAAAACTAGTGAGTACAATTGAAATTCCTAACACATAATCATATGATGAAACTTGAAGCTCAATATGTATATAACGATACAATCATTATATGCAAGAATATGATTCACTAAATTTCCCTTTTATCAAATCTTCCAAAAATATCTATATAAGTCAATGCTTTGAAGAACTTATGTTAAATCTTTGAATACATAAACAACTTTGAAGATTTCAAAGATTTGAAGCACACTTTGTCACAACAATATTTCTCTCAAGTTTTCAACCACAATATGATCTTTGTAATATGCAACTTAATATATATATATATATATATATATATATATATATATATATATATTATGTGATAACCAAAGATAAAAACCAAATATAAGATTTTTAGAAAATATCCCTCAATAATATATATATAGTTATGAACTTCTAAGGATATTTAATCAAATGATTTTGAAGTATCCAAAATATCAAGTTTTTAACTAAGGACACACTTGAATGATAACTATTTAATCAATGGCAAACGAAAAACTTTCTCAAGTAATGAACTTGTCAAAAATAATCTTTATATGCATATGAACACTAAGGATCAATCTCTCTAATGAAATTTAATAACAGATGATGAGATGAGAAACTTTTGAAATTAATAAATGGATTTACCAAACCTTAATATCAAATAGAAATCAAGATGTGTATATGAAATCCCTTTGTATTTTTGAGTTGATTTGCCCAAGCTTGATGAGTATGAGCTGGTGTGCATGCAATCGTATAGCAATATGTTCAAGTTTCTCAAATGTCTTTCAAAAAAAATGTTCTCCTCTTCTTATTGATATTAGCTTCAGCACTAGGGTTTAGATGATGTATAAATAGGTATTTTGACCTTAGGATAAATCTCAACCATTGGATAAAAAAAACTCTCGCTTGTTCTTTCATTAAAAATTATATTTTTAAACTTTTCCATAGGTTCAAACGATTGAGGTTAAAGGCGCAGATGACCGAAGTTCCTTAGAGCTTCAAAAAATTAACCTGGACACAGGGTCAGACGACTGAAGTTTGGGGTTCAGTCTTATGAAGTTTCGGGTTCAGATGACTAAAGTCCGAGTTCATTCTTCTAAGGTGCTTCTGCTGGGTTCTGTGTTTCATCATAAATTCTTCAAATGATTGAACTTAATCTTCGGTCTTCTAAAGAAATTATTCAGACGACTGAACTTATCTTCGGTCTTCTGAAGTTGCAACTTCAGACGACTGAGCTTGATGTTCAGTTCTTCTGAAGTTCTCAATTCCTGGATTTTTCTTTTCAGTTCAAAATTTGTTTTTCTTTCTTTCTTGGTTCTTTTATAAAAATATTTTCAGGGGTTTTGAAAATATATCTAAGTCCATAGATATCTCTTAATTATGTTCATGAAATGCATGAGTTATAAGGTTATTCTATGTAAGTACATTCAGTTCTAAATACCCATTCCCATGATGTTCTTGAACTTGTTGCTTGCATCTTCATTCTTGTACTCTTTAAGTTCCATGGATTGTGCCAAGATATGTATGCTTTAATCTTCATGGCTTCCATGACTTGTTATCCTTTCGTGCAAGCTTAATAAAGTTTCTATTTACAATCTCAATGCACAAATCAAATACCAAGTGATTTGTCATTATCAAAATTGAATTGGACTCATAGAGTCAACAATCTTCCCCTTTTTGATGATGAAAAATACACTAGAAAAAATATAGAATAAAATTGTTACGCCTAACAAGCCCCCCCCCCCCCTCTTAATTAATGCATCAAATATTCAATAAGTGAAATATGCTCATGCCAAATGAAATATGCTCATGTTCATACACATGTTGTTTAGCCTAATTCCACATGAAATATGCTCATGTTCATAGACAAGTTGTTTAGCCTGATTCTTCTCCTATTGCTTGATTTTTCTTCCCCTCTAAAATTAGTTTTGCCAACAATTTTCGCTTCTAATTTTTCAGCAATTTTTGCTGTTATCCTTCTCCCTTTACACAATTAGTTTTGCTTAGTTTTGCCACAATTTTTGCTCCTGATTTTTCTCCCCCTTTTAACATCAACAAAAAGGTGTGTAATAATGTGAGTGGACATAGTCTTATATTCTTCTCCCCTTTAACTCTTAGAGTTTTGAACTTATTCAACCAACATCTGTGAAAGGATTCTACTATGAAACATGTCTCCCTGTGTTACTTTAATTTACTTCTCCCCCTTACTAGTGTAGACATCTGTGTTGCTGAATTTAAATTTCAATGTTAAAGTACACAGTGTGATAATTTTCAAAGATTATGTGATGATTAACATGTGATACCAATTGTTAACAAATGTGATATCAAGTGACATTGCTCCCCTGGAATTATGTCATCTAATATAATTCTAGGCAACCTCTTGACTATGCATCAAGCCTTCTTCTTGCCTAATTTGGATAAACCTATCCTCCACAAGTGGTTTCATGAATAAGTCTACCCATTGTTCATCCGTGCATATAAACTCAAGTGTCACATCTCCTTTTTGCACATGATCACGAAGAAAGTGATGGCGTATTTCTATATGCTTAGTTCGTGAATGTAATATGAGATTCTTTGAAATGTTTATTGCACTTGTATAATCGCATCTTATAAGAATTGTTTCATAGCTTAATCCAAAATCCATCAGTTGTTGCTTCATGTATAGCGTTTGACCACAACAACTACCTGCCTCTATGTATTCTGCCTCATCTGTGGAAAGAGCAACTAAATTTTGCTTCTTGGAAAATGTAGAGACTAACAAATGTCCTAAGAAATGACATGAACCACTCGTGCTCTTCTTATCCACTTTGCTACCCGCAAATCAGCATCTGAATAGCTGATAATCTCAAAAGATGTATACTTAGGATATCATAACCCAAGTTCAATGGTTCCTATCAAGTATCTAACTATTCGTTTGACAGCTAACAAATGTGACTTTTTTGGTGCAGCCTGAAATCTTGTGCACAAACATATGCTAAACATTATGTCAGGTCTATTGGAAGTCAGATATAGTAAGCTACCAATCATTCCACAATAAAATTTGACATCTACTGGTATACCTTGTTTATCTTTGTCTAATTTCAATGAAGTGCTCAGAGTGTACCTAGTATTTTTCCATCTTCCATATTAAACTTTTTGAGTAGATCTTTAATATACTTCGATTGTTTTGTAAATATTCCATGTTTCGCTTGTTTGATCTGAAGTCCTAGGAAGAAATTTAATTCACCCATCATACTCATCTCAAATTCATTTTGCATAGTGCTAGCAAAGTCATTGCACAAGTCTTTATCTGTGGCTCCAAATATGATTTCATCTCTATATACTTGAACTAGGAGCAAGTCATCTTTCTTAGACTTTATGAACAGATTTGTATCATCCCTCCTTTTATAAATCCATTTTCAAATAGAAAACCGCTTAGCCTTTCATACCAAGCTCTAAGAGTTTGCTTTAAACCGTACAAGGCTTTTTTCAGTCTATACATGTGATCTAGATTATTATGATTTTCAAAACCTGGGCCTTGTTCTACATATACTTCTTCATTTATGTAGTCATTTAAAAATGCATTCTTGACATCCATTTGATATAGCTTGAAATCCTTACAAGTAGCATAGGCTAAAAGCATTCGAATGGCTTCCATTCTAGCTATAGATGCAAAGGTTTCTTCAAAATCTATTCCTTCTTCCTCGTTATATCCCTGAGCTACTAGTCTAACCTTATTTCTAACAACTATCCCATGTTCATATTTCTTGCTCTTATATATCCATTTTGTACCAATTATTGTCTTATTCTCAGGTCTAGGAACTAATGTCCATACTTTGTTTCTCTCAAACTGGTTTAACTCTTCTTGCATGGACAACACCCACAATTCATCCTCAATTTCTTCACTCACATTCCTAGGTTCTTCTTGAGATAGAAAGGCAAAATGACTAATCATATTCCTAAACGAGGATCATGTGACTACTCCACGTAATGGTTCACCTATTATTTGATCAATGATATGATTCTTTAAGTACTTCCATTCTCTAGGTGGTTCATTAACCTCATTTTCAATTTGATTAGTTTCAGTGGATGGTTCCTTAATTTCATTTTTCTTTTCTGAATAATTCTCAATGGATATTTTCTCAAATTCCTTGTTTATCTCAATTTCATCTTCATCAGTTCTTTTGGAGAAGGGATTTGACTCATCGAACACTACATGAATAGATTCAATAACTGTTACTGTTCGTTTGTTATAAACTCTATAGGCTTTACTATCTAAAGCATACCCTAGGAAGATACCTTCATCTGATTTCACATCAAAATTTCCTAAATGTTCATTGTCTCTAAGCACAAACCATTTATAGCCAAAGATGTGAAAATATGATAGGTTTGGTCTATGACCATTCCATAATTCGTATGGAGTTTTATTAAGAGATGGTCTAATCAAAACTCTATTTAGAATATAGCAGGAGATATTTACTGCCTCAGCCCAGAAGTACTTAGGTAGTTTATCTTTGTTAAGCATAGTTCTGGCCATTTCTTCTGTAGACCTATTCTTCCTTTTAACTACACCATCCTGCTGTGGTGTTCTAGGAGCCCAAAAATTGTGAGTTGTTCATAATGAATTGCAGTAATCTTCCATGCCTTGATTTTTAAATTCTCCACCCTTATCATTTTGAATTTTAGAGATAGTATATCACTTTTCATTTTGGATTTTCTTGTACAGGTTTTTGAATTGTTCACACGCTTTATCTTTGTTACCTAAGAATAGTACCCATGTATATCTTGAAAAATCATCAACTATGACAATGCGTATGATTTTCCTTCTAAACTTTGAATTGGGTTTGGACCAAATAAATCTAAGTGTAGCATTTGAAGTGGCCTAGTAGTGTAGATTTCTTTCTTCTTCTTAAAGCTCGTTTTTGCTTGTTTTCCTAGTTGACAAGCGTCACAAATTTTATCTTTGATGAATTTTGTCTTAGGCAATCCCTTAACTAAGTATCCCTTAACTAGTTTAGATATTAGGTCCATGTTTGCGTGTCCTAGTCCCCTATGCCAAATCCAACTAATTTCATTCATAGCAGAGAAGCATGCCACACTCTATGAGGTAAAGTTATCAAAACTGGTGGTATATACGTTTTCATGACGCTCAGCAGTGAACAATATCTTATTATCAGTTTTGTGTTCAACAATGCACTTGTAATGTTCAAAAGACACTCTATAACCTTTATCATACAGTTGGCTTATACTCAATAAGTTGTACTTTAAACCATCAACTAGTAAAACATCATCTATAATTAGTGTTGAATCATTACCAACTTTACCTACACCTATGATCCTTCCTTTAGCATTATCTCCAAAAGTGACAAATCTTTCATCTTTGGGTGTGATGGATGTGAACTTCGCTTTATCCCCTGTCATGTGACGTGAACATCTGCTATCCATATACCATCTGTCTGTTAAGGATGATGATCTTAAGCATATCTGCAAGACACAATTAGATAACTAGTTTTGGTACCCAAATTTTCTTGGGTCCATAGGTATGAGTACTAGATTCTCCTTTGACCTTCCATACTTTCTTAATTTTGACATCTTTATTTTTGAAAGGACAGTAAAATTTTATGTGACCCAACCTCTTACATTTAAAGCATGTAATATTTCTATGATAGTCTTTAGTTGGAACATATGATTTTGACTATCTTATAAAATATCTCATGTAAAGATGTCTCTGTTTTAGGTTTTCCTTCCTATTAAAACCAAGACCTTCCTTTTCTAGAGAATTTCTTTGAGCTCGTAGGAGTTTTTCAAAATTATTTTGTCCTTCAGTAAATTTACAAATAATCTCAGATTTATCTTTCAAATTCTTTTCTAACTCTTCAATTTTCAAATCTTTGTCTTTTATGAAAAATGCATGAGATTCATTTTGGCGTTCAACTAAACTTGAAAGTTCTTTGACTTTATTTTTCAAATCAAAAATTTTCTTAGTTTTCTTCTCAAGCATTTTAATAGAGTACAAATATTCTTGTTTTAGTTCATCATATGAAAGCATGTCATTCTCATTTTCAGAATCACTACAATAATAATAAGATGATGATAATGATGATTGAACCTCAAGGTCATCATGTGCCACTAGACACAGATTGACAACCTCGTTATCACTACATTTAGATTCTAAACAACTTGTGTCGTGCATATCCCAACCAAATTTTAGTGCCTTCTTCTTTTTCTTGGAGGCTTTCATTAGTTTGGGACACTCAGGCTTGATGTGTCCAACCTCTCTGCAGTTGTAGCTTGTTGGTGGATCTTCCTTCTTTTTCTTCATGCTTGACTCTCCTCTTTCTGATTTTGAGTTCTGGAATTTTCTATTGAACTTCTTATTCTTCTTCAAGAACTTCCTGAACTTCTTTGTTAGCAAGGCCATATCGTCTTCTGTATCAGAATCATTTCCTTCACTAGAGTTTTTTGGCGATGCCTTAAGCACGATAATTTTCTTTGCCTTATTCTATTCACTTTTCCTCTCATGTATTGTAAGCTCATAGGTGATGAGCGATCCAATGAGTTCGTCAACAGATATCTCCTTGATATTTTTCCCTTTTGCTATTGCTGTAGCTTTCGTTTCCCAAACTTGAGGTAGCCCCCTGAGTATTTTCCTGATCAACTCATAAGTAGGCTAAGTTTTTCCAAGTGCATTTAAAGAATTTGTGATGTGTGTGAATCTAGTGTACATGAATTGTATTGATTCATCGGCAGTCATTTTAAATGCTTCATATTCACTGGTGAGCATGTCTATCCTACTATCTTTTACTTCCTTAGTGCCTTCATGTGTAACTTCTAATTTTTCCCAAATTTCTTTAGCAGAGTTACATGCTATTACTCTATTAAATTCATTTACATCTAGTGCACAGAAAAGAAAGTTCATCATAGTAGCATTTATTTGCAATGATTTCCAATCCTCTTGAGCATATTCATCTTTAGTTTTAGGTACATTTACCTTATCAATTACTTTCATGGGAACATGATTTCCCTTAGTAACTATTTTACATACCTTCCAATTTACATTTAATAGGTATATGCTCATCCTATGTTTCCAATCGGTGTAATTTACACCACAGAAAATTGGTGGTCTAGTGGATAAGTGTCCCTCACCGAATGGAGTTACACCGATGTGTGTCATGTGATCTTTTTATAAATGAACTATTAAGTTTATGTAAACTTATTTTGATACAAAATGTTGATTTAGGTATAATCCCAAGAGGGGGGGGGTGAATTGGGTATTTTAAAATTCTTTGAAACTATTTACCACTTAGTCCCTATTTCTATATCCAACCAATTACTGATCAAGATCTTGTGAGGTTATTTAAAAAACACACATGAAATACAAGTAATGAAATGTAGTGCGGAAAGTAAAGAGATAAGGGAAGAGAGAATGCAAAGGCGATTTTACGAGGTTCAACCAACCCGACCTACATCCTCCCCTTGAGCAACCTACTCAAGGATTCCACTATAATCCCTGCTCTGCTACTTACAAAAGATACAACTCTCTTCTCAAACCCGGTTCACAACCCGAACCGTGATTACAATATAATATCAAATCTGCAAAACACTCAATGTTACTTCTAACAAAGCTAGTGAGTACAATTGGAATTCCTAACACATAATCATATGATGAAACTTGAAGCTCAATATGTATGTAATGATACAATCGTTATATGCAAGAATATGATTCACTAAATTTCCCTTTTATCAAATCTCCCAAATATATATATATATTAGTCAATGCTTTGGAGAACTTATATTAAATATTTGAATACATAAACAGCTTTGAAGATTTCAAAGATTTGAAACACACTTTGTCACAACAATATTTCTCTCAAGTTTTCGACCATAATATGATCTTTGTAATATGCAGCTTAATATATATATATATATATATATATATATATGTAGTTATGAACTTCTAAGGATATTTAATCAAATGGTTTTGAAGTGTCCAAAATATCAAGTCTTTAACTAAGGACACACTTGAATGATAACTATTTAATCAATGGCAAAAAAAAAAAAAACTTTCTCAAGTAATGAACTTGTAAAAATAATCTCTATATGTATATGAACACTAAAGATCAATCTCTCTAATGATATTCAATAACAGATGATGAGATGAGAAACTCTTGAAATTAATAAATGGATTTACCAAACCTTAATACCAAATAGAAATCATGATGTGTATATGAATTCCCTTTGTATTTCTAAGTTGATTTGCCTAAGTTTGATGAGTATGAGCTGGTGTGTAGGCAATCGTATAATAATATGTTCAAGTTTCTCAAATCTCTTTCAAAAAAAAAAAAGTTCTCTTCTCTTCTTGTTGATCTTAGCTTCAGCACTAGGGTTTAGATGATGTATAAATAGGTATTTTGTCCTTAGGATAAATCTCAACCGTTGGATCAAAAAATATATCTTACTTGCGGGTCCGATTGCCCCACCGCTTCCTAGAAGGGTACTACCTCTACCGAGGGCAATTTGGCTAGGACAACCCAACACCGCACTCTCATAAATGTGGGCACACGCGGTCAAATAGTGCAACTATCTCTAGCAACGGTATCGTTCTCGCAACACTGGGTTTATAGGTTTCCTAAAGTATATCGTACAATTTAAGTAAACAAAATTGTACTTTAAAGCACATTTCATAAAACCCAGGCTCAGCCATTTAATACAAACTTGACCTCGGTCCTCTTATAAAGTTCCTGCAATTCCCAAAATAGTTTCAGTATTTTCGCAAACAGTTCAGTATTACACAAACATGTCCATCCTGGTATTTCCTTCACTCTAAAAATCATATTCACAAGTCACACAATTTTCCATATTTAAAACATAGTCTGTAGGTAACCATAGAAAACACTGAATAAATGGTTTATAAGATCAAACCGAACTTTCCACCCTTCATTTCTATTCAAAATATTATATCGTATATCCTAGGTTTGAAAACAAGCATTTTGAACGGTTAGTTTTAAAAAGAATAACTGAAAACATAAATACTCATTACATAACCATTTCCATTGGATAAAAAACACTAAAATACTGCATTAAACATAATCCCTTTACCTAATTTCAAAACAAAAATTGAAACGCTCAAAAACCAAATCCCGACCTTTTTCACCAAATCGAAAATCTAATATGCTAGAACTGTAGATCCTAGCTCCCTGATCCTCGCAGTAACTTTTGATCGTCAAAATGGGCGACGAACGGTGAAGAACTTTAGAGAGAGAGAATTTTGTGTTTCTTAACCCTTAAGTAATGAAAAATCCTATTTACAGGCCTTTTGACCCGGTTAAATTCGTCGACGAATTGGTCCCTCGTCGACAAAACATAGAAGGTTGTTCATCACTGAACCTCCTCCCTCGTTGACGAACCCAAGGATGATATTTTTCCTATCGGTCGGGATTTCTTCATCAATGAGACTCTGAATTTCGGTGACGAAGCACTGAATTGCCTTCGTTGACAAGAACATTGGCTTCGTCAATAAAGCCTACAAAAATCCCTTTTTTATTCTTTTCTTATTTTACAAGTTTGGGTCTCTACAACATCTGTATAGCCATTAATTCTTAAATGACTATTCTTTGAAAACATAAGTCCCTTCACAGGCGAGGACTTCAGGTATCTTAGTATTCGATTAACAGCATCCATATAATCTTTACTAGGATTATGCATGAATTGGTTAACTACACTTACAACATATGCAATGTCTAGATGCGTATGTGAGAGATATATAAGTTTCCCAACTAACCTTTGGTACCTTCCTTTATCTGTTGGTACTTGGTCTAAGTATTCCCCAAGTTTGTGGTTTTGAAGAATTGGAGTATCAACTGGTTTGCACTCCAACATTCCCACCTTAGTTAATAAATCCAACACATACTTCCTTTGGGAAAGAAATATTCCTTGTCTAGACCTGGCAACTTCAATTCCCAAAAAGTACTTAAGTCCTCCCAAGTTCTTCATTTCAAATTCGGTGGCCAACTCCTTCTGTAATCTAGATATTTCTTCATTATCATCTCTTGTGATAATCATATCATCAACATATACTATCAACATAGTTACCTTACCCAATCTATGCTCCAGGAACAATGCATAGTCTGAGTTGCTTTACTTGAATCTGTATTTTCTCATTATTGGACTAAACCACCCAAACCACGCTCGAGGCGATTGTTTCAATCCATATAGTGCTCGTTGCAATTTGCACATAAACTTGGTTTTAGTGGATGCCGTGTAGCTTGGAAGAAGATCCATGTACACTTGTTCTTCAAGATCGCCATGTAGGAAGACATTTTTTACATCAAATTGATGTAAAGGCTAGTCAAGGTTAGCTGCAAGAGATAACAATACCCTTACAGTGCTTAGTTTTGCAATTGGTGAAAAAGTATCTAAATAATCTACCCCATATGTCTGTTTATAGCCTTTTGCCACCAGCCTTGCTTTGTACCTTTCAACCGATCCATCTGCTTTATGTTTGATGGAGAATACCCATTTGCATCCTACTGCTTTCTTCCCTCCAGGTAACGTAACTATAGTCCATGTGTCATTCTTTAGTAATGCCTCCATTTCTTCCTTTATTACCCGAGTCCATTTTGGATCAGAAAAGGATTCTTGAATTCCCGTTGGAACTTGACTTAAGGAAAGTACATGCACAAATGCTTTGAGGGGCTTGGATAATCTTGTTGTAGACACATAGTTGGCGATTGGATACTTTGATCTTTGTTCTTCAATATCGAGAGAGTATCTATTCGGTGGCTTGCAACTATTTCTCTAAAAGGTAATGTATATCTAGCAAGAGTATTTAAGTCATTTGTATTTGAAGGCGTGTCTAGAATACTTACCTTAGGAATATTCTCAGGAGATGGGTCTGCAGATACTAAGGAAGAGGAGGAGCTTGATTTAGTTTCTGAAGTCGTATTATTTCCCAAATATGTATTCTTCTCTATGGGCTTAACCGATCATGAGCTTGGTGCTTCATTTTTGGGCTCAATCAACCCTGGACTTGGTGCTTCATCCTCCACTATTTCAATATTTGGCTAGTCATAGTGCAACCAATTATGCTCTTCACCTCGTGTCTCCTCCTAAAGAGAAGAATTGGGGGCTAGGAAAAAAGTGTCGGACTCTAGGAAGGTAACATCCATACATCAAGTAGAGGGATCATAGCACCGATATCCCTTCTGGTGCATGACATAACCCAAGAAAAGACAATAAAGAGCACATGGATCTAGTTTGGTGCATTGACTTTTGTGAAGATGCACATAAGCCACACACCCAAATACTCGTGGAAGAAGCATTAGGGTTATGAGTTGGGAGACATGGGATGCCAGAACTTGGAGTGGAGTCTTAAAATTTAAGACTTTTGGAGGGTAGTCTATTAAGTAAATATACAACAGTAGTCACTGCCTCAGTCCATTATCGAGGCGGCACATGAGCTCTATGTAGTAAAGCTCATGCAATTTCAAGAATATGACTGTTCTTTCACTCAGCTATGTCATTCTGCTAAGGAATCCAAGGACACAATGTCTCATGAATGAGTCCAAGGTGTTCGAAAATAGGTGTGAAAGCTCTAGTTAACATACTCACCACCATTATTAGAGCATAGAACGCGTAGCTTGGCTGAAAACTGAGTTTGGATCATTGCATGAAATGATTGAAATATGTGTAACACTTTATATTTATGTGTCATCAAGTAAAGACAAGTCATGCGAGTACAGTCGTCTACAAAAATAACAAACCAACGAACACCAGATCCTATAGAGATAGGAGAAGGACCCCACACATTAGAATGAACTAAAGCAAAGGGAATAGTGCTTTTCTTCATACTTAGCGGATATGAAGTACGATGACTTTTTGCTAAAATGCAGGCATTACATTGAAGGTTAGACAACACCACATTAGGGAAAAGATCAGGTAATAAATGTTTTAGATAACTAAAATTTGGATGCCCCAAACGTCGATGCCATAGAAAAGTTTGTCATTCCTTCCCATCACTCTGTATATGATGAGCATGACCCACGCTAACGTCTTCCATGTTGTAAAGACCCCCCCCTTTTAGTACCACACCCAATTATCTCCTTAGTGAGAATATCCTGAAGAAGACAAAATGTAGGATAAAATAGGACAATACAATTTAATTCTGTAGTAATTTGACTAGCTAACAAACGGTAATTTATGTGAAATTGATGGTACAAGTAACGTATTTGATAATTAAAGAGAAGGAGACAGAGACACGATCCGACCTCTATTATCGGAGAGACACCCCCATTAGAATGTGCAACACTAGTGCGTTTTGGTGGAGATGTCGTAATAAAATTGGTAATTTCAAAAGTCATGTCGTCTGTGTCTCCGGAGTCAAGTAGCCATATAGTACTATCAGCTTTTTGACGATAATTAAATAAAATAATACCAAAAGTGCCAAGATCATCAATGTTCTCCATTGAGAAAGAAAAAAAAAATCAGGTAGTACCTAGCAAGTTCAAACAGAAAAGTTCTTGGATTTCAAGCGCACTAAAAAAAAAAATTGCAAACCTCCTGTAATGAATTAGCTCAAGATTTGATCAGGCATCCACAAGAAATCCTTAGTATGAACTGCAAGCAAACACCAAAAAAAAAAAAAACAAAACAGAACATAGAAACACAGGAAACTCTGAAATCGTTTCCATGTGGTATAGCAAGGATGGCCACGGGCACGATTCAAAAACCAATGTTAAGGGGCTGGTCAAGATTTTGCACCAATCTGGGATTATAGCCGAGATGTTGGTTTAGCCAAACCACAAGAGTAGGGGTGTGGTTAAGATGCAAGGTCATGCAGAGGGGTGTTTTTTCACTAGATCAAGAGAAAGTCATGTAATTAGATTAACACTAAACAAATCAAATCAGTTCAGATGAACCAAGCTGAGAAGAACCTCAAGAGAGAGTTGCAAGAGCTTTTGGCGATCAATAATTAGTGATCGATAATCATTGTTTCACACGAATTAGCGTGTTTGATGCTGAAAATATTGTAGATTCAAAGGAAAAACAGGAATCTCGGGTTTACACAGATTCAAACCTGGTAGATTTTTTTTTTCTTTGGATTTTATATATCAAGAGAGAATGAAGATTATGATGGAGATTCAGAACTCCAATCGTCATCAGCACCGTCGTCTCGTCGTAGATATGGATTTTCCGACTGCATGGGGGACTCAAATTCGTGCAGCCCTTCTTCTTATTCATGCAGCCCTTCTTCAAAGGATCGTTGTTGCCGCTTGGCGATGGCACCTGCACCTCCTTGCCAGATTAATGATGCGGAGGCTATGGTGGCAAGATCTGGTCGTGCATTTGTGCACAAGTAGCAAACAGGGCCAACAATGTATATCAAGCTTTAGAGAGAGAGAGAGGGTCATGGCAGCTTTTGGGCATGGTCATGAGTAGAAGTATGGGTGGTGGTTCGTGTAGAGCTTGGTAACAACAATGAGGCATAGTAATGCATACAAGGGAGGTAGGTGGTGCGATGAAAGGAAGAAAGGTTGAGAGGGCTGTGGCTATGGATGCGTGCGCGATGGTAAGCGATGGTCGCGGTCATGGTCATGAGGAGGTGTGAGAAGGAGAGAGGGCAGTGCGAGTGGTGCATATCTCATCGCACGTATGTGCATAAGTGTAAGAGAGCAAAAGATTGAGGCATAGGTCATGATGTGCAAAGGTAGTAAGCGGTTGGATATGACACGTGAGCGGAGGAGAGAGGATGGGATTGCCAGGTCACACGAGTGTCACACAAAGCTCCTTCCCACCCTCGCCCATAGGGTTTCTTCATTTCCCCCTTTTTGTTCTTGTCCTTTTTTTCCCCCTTTTATCTTTCTTTCTATTTTTTCATTTCTTTTTATTTTTTCATTTTTCTCATCTTCTCATTATTTTTTATTTCTTTATTTTTTTTCTCACTCCTTTTCTTTCTATTTTTTTTTTTATTTTTCTTTCCTTTTTTTTTTCTTCTCTTTTTTCTTATTTCACTCTCTTTTTCTTCCTTTTTTCCTTGCTCTCTCTCTTCCTCTCTAGGTCCTTGTCCATGAACTCCCCCTTGCTAGTGTTGCGTGTGTACCAAAAAATTAGGGCTTAAAAGCTAAAAATTCCCAAAGCGTGCCCGGGGGTCATAAAATTACATTCTTGCCCCATAGTGCTTGGGAGCACTCTTGAGGCCATGAAGGCCTAATAGGGGCCCAATTAACTGGAATAGGGGTCACTTTGACCTCCAACAAGACTCTAAGAAGCTCTATGACACAAGAAAAACCTTCGAAGGCCTTAAGACACAAGTAAAACTTTGAGCGACCCTAAAAGGCTTTGAAATGCAATTAAAACCCTCTAGAGGGGCGTAAACCTCTCTTAAGCCCACTAAGTACTATCAAAAACCCCTAGGTTAGGAATGAGGATCGACAAGTAGCTATCTCTTAATCCTTTCTTACCACTTTATTATGTGAGATTAGTGCAACTAATTTAATGTCCTAAGAAGTATGTCAATGATTAGAGTTTGGGATTTTATGTTAAGATCTCTTGTTCCAATCTTGAGAAATGGTATAAAAATTTTAGATTGAAAATGGATTTCCTCCTTTAAATAGTTTTGTCTTGATAGACTTCACGTAACTTAAAAAAATGCATGCAGCTTTATGTCAAATAAAAAGAAAATAAATATATAGGTATTGCTAATGACGTAAAAGTTGCTTATGTCACAAGCATCTTTCAGTTGAGATAAATTGTAATCCTAATGCTAGCTAGGATTATTTCAAAAGATCATGTGCCCTATTATCCTCTCTATGTTCTACTAACATTTAAAATTATTGATAGACTTTTTCAAACAATCTTTGAATAAAAATACTTTTATATAGTAAAAATTTTCATAAGCAACAATGTAATAATTAGAAAATAAAAACTTGATTTAGAAAAATTTAAATAATCAGGTTTAATAATATCATTGCATTTTTTTTTTATAAAATATATCCCATTACATATATCATCCATCTAACAAAAATTTCAAAAATTCAACTTCAAGTGCAAAAAAAGTTTACAAAATTTTAAGGCTTTGCATGAAATTTTTTTTTTTTTAAGAAAACCAAGACAAGGATATAAAAAATATGAAACAATTTAAATCATTTTTCTGTTCGGTTATTAAAGAAGTTGAAATAGAAAATTAAATATATCTTAAATCAATAATAAAAGAATTTGATATCTCACATAAGCAATGTACAAGTTAAAATATCTTAAGCATGTTTAAATAAATTTACATTTTAATAGTATTTATAATTGAGAAAAATTATAATAAAAATACTTATAACTTATTTTCTTATTACTATCTTAAAATTAAATTTTGATACAAACTCAATTTAAAATAAATCTCTACTATTAGAAAGGAAACTCTCTAACTACCCATAAAGGAAACCCTTTAAGAAGCTTCCCAAAGCCAAAGCAAACTTAACTTTCTTGGACGCGGTTCATACATAAAAACAATTAAAAAACTTATCCTAACATAAATCGCCCAGGCCGCGTGCGTCGCGAAGCACAAGTTCCATTCACTATTTTAATAATATTATATATATAATATTATTATGAACAAATCGTCAACATCCACGGCTTTCCTTGTCCCTAATGCGACTAATCAACGGTTGAGGTTATAACGACGCATACCGCTTTGCCACTATTTCCTGCACCTTCCTCTATTTAAAGCCTTCTCCCCCAACCCCCAGCCACTCCCCTTATAATCCGCCACCAAATTCCAATCCCAAATACCAAACCACAACGCACTGTAAGTTTCTATTAAACCCCTGAGATTTTCTAGGCACATTTATTGGGTTAGTCAACCCATCTGTATCCAGATATATATATATTTTTGCAGAGAATGCATGTGCTTCCAAAATTTTCTCCTGGGTTCTCTTTCTCTTTCTCTCTGAAGATTCATATTGTTTAATTTCTCTTCCAGTAGCGAAAAAAACGAATGTGTAAGGACATGGTTGGTTTGGTTTCTCGAACGGGAAGGCAACTGCAGCGGTACAACATGGGTCGCCGCCAAGTCGTCGGGTCTGTGTTAGTTGTATCATACTTGTTTCTTTTTAAATTTTGGATGTGAAAAATGGAGAAAAGGGTGAAATGGGTTTGTGTTAGAAAGATCGATCTTATGGGCAAAAGGGTGAAATGGGTTTGTGTTAAAATGATGAAGGAATTTCGACCTTATGGCCTTCCTTTTTTTTTTTTTTTTGGGTTTCTGTGTCTATAAGATCATCTTCAATGTTGAAATTTACAGACAAAAATTTAAATTATTTCTGATTTTTTTTTTTATGGTTTTAATTTGCAGATGCATTCCGTATAGATATACGAATGGCAGTGAAGGCACACCCTTCCATGAATTACTGGAAGTTCTTGTGATCAGTTCGCAGAAAGGCCATGGAATATTGTTCCCAAAGGTACCACAATTTCTAGTGTTTGGGGAGCGGGAAATTCGGGAAATTAAAAAACGCAGAAGGAAATTTGAATTGTTGAGAGAAAAAGCGGTTACAATACATACTAAAAAATTGCTTTATTTTTTCGTAAATAAAAAAAAAAAAAAACCAATATCTGAAAAAACAATTGTTGAAACTTAATTCAGGGAGGTTGGGAGACGGATGAAACTGTTGAAGAGGCAGCGGCGAGAGAGTCGCTTGAAGAAGCTGGCGTTCTGGGCATCCTCGAGGTTTGCATATATATTGCATTCATTCATTTTATTTTCCTCTTTCTTTTCTTTTCCTTTCTTGTTTCCTTTTTATCCTTTTGATTGAATTAATGCATGGTTCGTGCTAAATATTTTACGACGAAAACCAATTAATATCTTTTATTAACAGTTTATAGTCTGTAAGGTTAATTAATGATGTGTATATGTATGTAAAATGCAGGTTGAACTAGGCAAATGGAGTTTCAAGAGCAGACGACATGGCACAATTTACGAAGGATACATGTTCCCTTTGCTGGTCAAAGAGGTGTTAGATTCCTGGCCGGAGGAGAATCTCAGACAAAGAAAATGGGTATGAATATATTCTGCCCCATCTGCCTTTTATTCTTATTTATTATGTTAACTGGAACTATAGTATTTGAAGTTTTGTTGAATCATACTTTATTTCTAAAGGTTAAACTCTGATAATTTTACCCTAAGAAATTTAATTTAAATTTTGACGAGATTCTCAAGCGAAATTTAAACTTGGATGATCAAATTTTTTCATTTTAAATATCGAGGGAGAAAGAGTTATTTAAAAGAATTTTATGGTACTACATGACGCTAAGTTTTTTGGTCGAACCTTGTTTTGAATAAAATAAAATGTATTTATAAGTAAAAGCAGCGTAGGAACTTTAATATTCTCTAGCTCGACGTGTTGACTTATGTTATGGGAAAATAAATAAATGTTGCAGATGCCAGTGCATAAAGCTCGAGAAGCATGTGAGCATTGGTGGATGAAGGAAGCTCTAGATAGATTCGTGAATAGGCTGGAGTCTCCTTCCCAAGACGTGCAGACGAAAAACCATGTCTCACCTTGTTCCCTATCTTAACTTAATAAGGAAGTCGCCTGAAGTTGTACTTGTACAGAGTAGCAATTCTTCGTGACCATACACATTTTTGTTCTATTTTTCTTATAAACCAAATGGTCCAAGAACTTGCTGCATTGGAAACTAAGATTACAACTTATATTCCTGTAGATTCTTAGATTTTTGGTGTTCCTGTCTATTGGGTCTTCTTGTAAGTAGTCTATGTTATGACAAGGAAGTTGAAGTTTCAATAGAGGGAAAGAATGTTCGATTCTTTTTTTTACTGTCTTTGATAATTTTGACATATATATATATACATACAATTTGAAGCCTTTGCAATTTACTCTTGTGTTGAATTTGACCATCTACAATCATCTTAGATTCATGAACTGATTGCTAGTCTTGAATTGTATTTTAACACATGGGCAATAATGTTGGAACTTGGATTGTAGACTACTTTCATTTTGACCTAAAAGAAGCGCCATATTTAGAGCGAGAATGGTGAGTTCCAGAGAGATACAAAATTAAGTAGCATAAGCACATAAAGCTACTAATTCAAAAGATCATTTCGAAGGCTACATTGTGATTTAGATTTGAAATTCAAGACAAATATAAAGTTTTGTATTAGTGTTGTGGTTATGGCTATATGAAGCTCTATGTGAGGCTGTATAGGCCTATTTGGTTGGGTTGTTTGAGGATATTGTTTACAAACTATCACAAAAATTGTTAAGATAAAGTCGGACATTTATTTTACCCACACTGAGATTAATTCATCTTAACATGGGCATGGTGAGGAAATGGAATGAACATTTTATTAATATATCAATCATATTAGAAAACTTTTCCTCTCTGTTTAGTCTTTGATTTTGATTTGAATTAAATTTGGATAAAATATAGTATAAAATTGTGTTAAAATTTGTCCAAATCCATTCAAATTCAAATTTAAGGTTTAAAATTCATGTTTCCAAATATATCGTTTGTAAATTTTAAATTTTGAATCCATGATAGTTTCAATAAAACTAATACTATGAGGGTGAACTTCAAATATTTCAAAGTTTCATATGTTTTAAAAGAATGTCACATTTTTAAAAAATAAAGTTCAAATTTTGAATTAGCATTGAACAGCTCCCACACAAAAATCAAAATAATAATACTAATAATAACAACTAAAGAAAGAGCACTTTCAAAAGAAAATTCAGTTTATTTTAGTATCATTGGTGAATTGGATGATAGGGATGGGGTGAGAGGTCTCCTCATGCCTGTGGAAGAGAGACATAAGAGGTGGGATGGCCGTTGAATTGTTTCAATTTTTTTTACATTTAAAAAAAAAAAACCAACTATGCATGCATGTTATTAGCAATTTAAAAAATAAAAATAAAACTTCGGGAGCTTTAGCCACCATCGCGTCACATTGGACACTATGGTGTGATATCAAATCCGAGGAGGGTGAAATGTTGCCATCTGTCCATTAACACACTCCTGGTAATTCAAAGGTAAAATACCTCAAGAGGGAATCGAAACCATGACCTTGGGATCACCAAGGTCACAAGGTCATCCTTAATATGTATGTTATTAAGATTTCCTCGCACTTGGCTCACTTCATTTTTGAGTTTTGAGTTAAAATAGTTCTTGAGTCTTTAGATGGAGTTGACATGTCATAAATAATAGCATGAGAAGAAAAAAATTTTCAAAAAATAAAAAATAATGCAACTTTGCTCTATACTTATAATTAGAGCATATGTTATCATCAATGTTGTTAGATCAAAAAATAAAAAATAATGCATCTACCTAAAGAAGTGATTTTTGTAATTGGGCCAATAAGCCCACTTTACCTAACTATCAATGATGAAAGCTTGATCTAACGCTTAATTGAAATATCACTACAAAAAAACTAATTTTTAGTGACGAAACAATTAGTAATGGATTCAAATCCATCACTAAAAGTGGGAATTAGTGACGGTTTTAGCAATCGTCACTAATATGACACTATTAGTGACGGATTTGAAACCGTCACTAATAGTTTCGTCACTAAAAATATGAAAATATCATAGGAAAACATTTTTTACGCAAAAATTATGTTAGAAAAATATTAGTGATGATTTCTACGATATTAGTGAGGAATTAAATCTCTCACTAAAAGATATTTATTAGTGACAATTAAATAACCATTACTACTATTATTTAAAAAAAAATTAAAAAAATTATTTTACAATATTAGTGATGAATCTTCAAATTTGTCATTATTAGCCCCTTATTAGTGACGGATTTGGGAACCGTCACTAATACTTCTTTTATTTTAAAAAAAGTTATTTCACAATATTAGTGATGAATTTGAAAATTTGTCACTATTAGCCTCTTATTAGTGACGGATTTAAGAGTCATCACTAATACTTATTTTATTTAAAAAAAAAAAAATTTATTTCACAATATTAGTAACGAATCTTCAAATTCGTCACTATTAGCCCCTTATTAGTGACAAATTTGGAAACCATCGCCAATACTTCTTTTATTTTAAAAAAAATAAAAACTAAATTTATTTCACAATATTAGTGATGAATTTGAAAATTTGTCACTTTTAGTCCCTTGTTAGTGACAGATTTGGGAACCGTCACTAGTATTTCTTTTATTTAAAAATATATATATATATTTCACAATATTAGTGATGAATTTGGAGATTCGTCACTATTAGCCCCTTATTAGTGACGAATTTAGGAACTGTCACTACTAGTTTTTTATTTAAAAAAAACTAAAAAAATTATTTCACAATATTAGTGACGAATTTGAAGATTAGTCACTAATAGTCTCACATTGAAAAACCCACGCGGGTTCCCCCAACCTCCCTCCTTTCCCTCAAATCCTCCTTCTTTTCCTCCATCGCTCATTCTCTCTCTCTCTCTCTCTCTCTCTCTCTCTCTCTCTCTCTCTCTCTCAATATCTCCATCCCGCTTCGTCGCCGCCACTGGCAAATCGCGCAAGCATTGACTGCGAGAAGTTCCTGGAGAAGCTAGTGATCCTTCTAGGGGTGTTCCTTATGGTGGTTTCACTAGAGGGGCTCAACTGCGTGCGTTGTCATGTGTCCTAGATTCTCTAGTTCTACCTCGTAGTAATGTTCCTGCTCATCGTTTTGCTATTTTGCTTCACGATTTTTGCATTTGTGGAGATCAATAAAGGAGCAGGGGAGGTGTTGTCAGGAAAAGGGTATAAGGAGTACAGGCTTGGGAATTACTTCAACTAGTTGCAGAATATGGTTAATAATGGTAAGAACTAGAACAGGATAAAGAGCTGCTTGCAGGACTCCAAGGTCTATCAAACTATGGTTAATAGCTTCGCCAACGATACCATCCAGCAGTTTTACTTAGAGCATTTGTTTTCCATTCAGGGAAAGATACGGAAGTTACTCCCTTTTGTTCTTCTTTAATCTCTCCTGGTTCAGATCTGAATCTATATCTTTTGTGCTCTTATTGCTCATTCATTTGTTCATTTGTTAATTTGTTTGGTAAATCTGAACTGCTTGATGCAATTTTCCATTTATGTTTGCAGTTTTTTTTTCTTTTTTTTTTTCTAGGCCATTTGTGTCTATGTTGCTTAATTATATATGTGAGAATTTGTTATATATACCTTCACCTTATCTTTTTGTGCATATAACCTTAATCTTTAGTCTTTTGGGGATTTTTGATTACCTTAAACCGTTGTCAATGTTCATTTTATTTTATTTTTAATAGAAAAATAAAATTCAAAATGTTTCAAAGTTTTGTTTCTTAACCTTCTAACTACTAATGGCTTTTAAGATTCTTAGTTCACATGGTTTCACTGATATTTTTAATTAAGGGGTTATTATGAAGTCTTCTTAATTATATATATATATATATATATATATATATATATATATATATATATTTGTGTGTGTGTGTGTGTGTGTGTGTGTGTGTGTGTATTACTGGACAATTATTTGAACCATTGTTCCTTCACTCTGTTGTGATTGAATTTTGTTTAAGGGACTAAGTTTTGCGAGCAAGCATGTACTGGAATGCATTTAGAGGTTCATGAGCAAGTTTGTGTGTGTTTGTAATAATTATTAGAGTTGCTCGCTGGTGGCTGAAAAAACTGAGCAGACTTGGGTAAGAATAAACTGGTTATAAAGAAATTTTAATTGGATGTATCCAAATCCAATAGTCATCATATATTTGCAAACTTGTATATATTTAGGTTCTGATCACGTAATTTAACATACTTAATAACTTCATGTGCCCATTAAGTATGCCTTAAAATAACATATTCTCAATTATTTGTTTCTTCCTTATATCTTTAGAATTTTTGTTTTTACATATACTTTTTGATGTATTTCAAGAAAAATGTGAATATTGTTGGCTTGACAAATTTGATTGTTTGTAATTTGAGTTTATTGGAAAATAACCACATTATTTGTCTAGTAAAATAACAAATCCATTTTGACCATTGTAAAAATTCAATCAATTTACATTGAGGATAAGCTTTTATTTACAAAAGCTCCCCTGAAGGAGACCAAAATTATTTTTACCATACCTGAGCCAATGCCTTTTTCAAAAGTTCCTTTTCACTAAGCACAAGGAACAACCAAACTAGGGTTTATTCCAACCTCTTGCAATTTTCTTAGAAAACTGACACAAGAGCTTATTAATATTTTTTTTTAATTCCCTGCAAAACAGGAACTATTAGAAAGAAAAAGCTAATTTTGAACATTAGATAAAAAAAAAAGTTGTAAGATGCTTAAAAGTATTTAAAATGACTATAAATTATAATTAACATTTTATAGTTTTGTAATATTTATAAAAGTCAAGGGCAAAAAGCTATTTTTGAATATTTGATAAAAAAAAATTGGAAGATGCTCAAAAGTATTTAAAATGACTAAAATAAATATGTATTATTAGGAATTATAACTAACATTTTATAGTTTTGTACTATTTATAAAAGTCAAGGGTAACAATAGAATAGGATGTTAACAAAGATTGCTTTTAGCTTTTAAATGTTTCAAATTTATAGCTCTTACAAGCTCTCCAAAAAACACTGAAGGCCTGATCACTTATACTCCAACTTTTGCTTTTAAAAAGAAAAAGTGAGGACAAAGAAAAAAAAAATTAGATAATCCTCACTTATACTCCAACTTTTGCTTTTAAAAAGAAAAAGTTGGGACAAAGAAAAAAAATTAGATAATCCCAAAAGCAAATAACCAGAAGTTACAAGGGAAAAAATTCCAAAGTATATGCTATATCCAAAATAACCTTAAATAAAATTCCTAAGATCTCTAAATTTTCAAAATCATGAAAAAATAGATCTTCAAGTATTGCCTAGAATCATTCATGGCCAATCATCCATCAGTCGCTGCCTGTTTTTAGTACGCAAAGGGAAGGTTGAAGCACTCAAGGGTCTAATATTCATGGCGATCAACTATTTTCTTTTGCCCAAACCATATTGAAAATTTAGGCTCTACATTATATGGGAACGGGCAACCAACCAACTAGAAACTATCCATAGAGCTCCACACAATCTTGTCATTTTGTTCTAAATTAGGCCGAAACGCTAGTTTCTTAGTCAAATCTTTCACATTCTGTGAACTTCTTCTAAGCAACTTCCATTCCTTATTTTGCACCATAGAGCTAAGCTCAGCATGTTTTTCAATACCCAATTCATATTGAATTTGATTTCCATAGTGCTCAAAAATTTTGTTTTGGTTTTGAAAGGAGAAAGCCATAAAACCAACATGATTCAGATAGTCAACAGACTCTACCAAACACTCCAACGAGTGTACAAATGATGACATTCTATTAAAAATAAACGTCTATTCCCATCTAACCCACTCCTTTAAGCTTGGTCAAACACCCAGCCAGAGCCACAAAAAAAGCACTTTAAGAAGTAAGATGTGCTAAACTAATAAAAAAGTATCTATGCCCATCTAAACAATGCAAATGTAAGCAAGGATCCTCTTTGCTAGCTTGGCTCTTGAAGAATGAGAGAAACCTTGGTTGAAATTAATAGCTAGGTTAATTCTTTATTGAATTAAGGTAGTAAAAGAGGAGATGGTTCAAGCTCATATAAATTTCACCATTTGAATGTATATTCCTTTCTTATTAGTGTATTGTTTACCATATAAGCGTTGTGTTAAGACTTTATGCTCTTATTGAAATTATATTGCATCTCTTTTGAAATACTGGATTGAGTTGCCATACTGGTTGTGAATATGCCTTCTACATGGTTGATGCAGATTTGTATATTACATGCTGGTAGTGAATCTAGGCTTTAGCATGCTCTTATATATAATCTCTTTTTTAGGTAATTTTTTTTTTTTTTGAAATGTTCACTTTACAGTCGACATGCTGTTGAAATTTTGGTAAAAACTTTTCCTAAATATGAGATAATAGTTGTTGAAGTATATAACTGTATAAGCACCAAATGAGATGAGTAATGTTCTTGAACCACAAATAGCTATTACTTGTCGGAAATCACGCTCAAAAGAGGAAATTATGTCCATAATTTTGGAAAATTGCCCATTTAGTGCATCATCTCATTAAATTGCTTTTGATCTTCCATTAAATATACATTTGAATTCGAATTTCTCACATTTTCAAGACTCATTATTATTTATGATTTTCTAATTCAATCATTATTATTTATAAATTTTCTAATTCAAAGTCACTAGCCAACACACATCTGTTGCATATTTTAGAACTATGATATAATATAATTTATGCATGCCTTTGAATTTAGAACCCATCTAAGCAAATATATATATGATTGAAAAGAATGACCACTCGCCACGAAGCACTGCCAAACGACAGACGGTCCAGGACCTGCCAAGGGGAGAGTCTTCTTCTAGGGATCGAGCGGCCTTGAGTGAGCACGAACGTATGTCGGATGAGACGAGAGCACCAAGGGTGACTTTTGAGGATGTGCAGTTGCTCCCGACACTTTCTGCTACGCCACCCATTAGAGAGCAGTCCTCAAATGTTACCCCGGGGTTTACAGAGGACATGCTCGCTCATCCGGTGTTGTTCCATATGATTAGGCCGACTATGCCATATGATTTTGCCGCGGGGCCTCCGACGGACATTCCCGACCATTTGGTGCTACACTGTATCCTCAAGCCACACAAACCACCATCGTCCCCTCTTACCCCTGACTTGCGTTGTCTTTTGGAGGAAATGGCATGGGATCGAGATGCCGCTAAAGCAGTGGCTGCCTCGCCTTGCTCAGCTAGTTCTGATTCTAATTTTGACTCTGATTAGGATAGACTAGATGCTTGGGATCTTTGATGCGCTTTCACTTTTGCTTATGTACTGTGTTCATGTACCCTTTTCTTTTATTTATTTTTTACTGTATTCTATTTTACCATGCTTTTGAATGGCTATATGCGTGCTTCGATGTTTCTATCTACATTGTATTGCCCCTAAAATTAATGAAAATACATGGTGCTTTTGGTTTCTACCTCTATTTTGTGCTTCACTATATCATTACGTTTTTCTGGCTATTTCTAGATTTTATGTGGATGTTACTTACACAAATAAGGTAGGCAGATAAGTGTTCACTTTTTTTCTCCTTATTGTGGTGTATTTTCCTTTTTTTGAAGGAGGGCAAATGGAAATTGTGTTCTTGAGTATTTGATTTTTATTTGTCTCTAGGAGTAGGAGTTCTGGGATATGAGCACTCAGGAGAAGATTGAAGCTACTGGTGGAAAGAAAAAAGAAGGAAATGCATTGTTCAAGACTAGTAAATATCTTTGAGCTTCAAAGAGATATGAAAATGTACATTTGCCTAGCTGAATTTCATGAGGATGAACCTAGCTGAATTTCCTATATACTGAATTGCATGCTTGAACTGAATGCCATTGGCTAATGTAGAATCTTATGAACTGCATGTTGGTAGTTGCTTAGGTTGTTTCATGTTTGGATTGAACGCATGAGAACACATAGGGGAGATGAGCTCCATCCTTAGTGAGCTGACCTAAATTTAACTATCTTAGTGATTCAAATGAATTGTATTTTTATTGTTTTCATGATTTGTAGGTTTGGAAAATATTCTATTTATAGACGGCATACTGCCGAAATGTCGTTAGAAATCACATACGTGACTACAACCATTAAAATGTGTGCAAAAATGATTACAATATTTTGAAAGGATGAGTGAATAAATGAATAACTGAATTTCATCCTTATGCTTTCTATAAATTTCCTACATCACTAGGAAATTAAAATCAATCATCTGCAATTAACACAATCTCATAAAGGTACGAAGTGTTTTGTGATAAATGTAATTTGTGTACAGCATCTGCTACATATGCAGAGCATTTAGATAAATGCAATTAATACAATCTCATAAAGGCATATAGTGTGTGATGAATGTAATTAATTTGTATGCCACATCTACTACATATGTAGAGCCTTTAGATCAACAACTTCCTCACCTTTAGTGATCTCTAAACCTTTTGTAAAAACTATGAACTACTTCAAGAACATCTTCTCAATGAAAACCTAGGACAACCTGCACACTACGATTACCATTTATACACCAGGATTTCGCGAGCTATTTTGTTTTATATAAGTCCATACATAATATCTGTTTTCATTTCACTGGCTAGAATATATGCTTGTGTTGAACGCCAGCTGCATGACTGATGCAGTATATTGTGAGTTGCATGCTGGTAGTGGATTTAGGTTGTTGCATGATTGAAATGATTTATTTGCTTAAAACAACCAGGTTTCAGGAACAGGTTTTATGGGAAAATTTCCAATTTACAGATGGTGGCTCCTCCTTGCAACAATAAAGTGCTTCTTCTTGTACATTGTGATGTTAAGATTTTAGTTCAACTGATCTCACAAAATTCTTTATGCTTTGTTTTAGAAACTAAAGGAACAAATAAAGATTGAACATTGAGGTGTTGTGAACTTCTTAGCTTGATGTGATATCCATGGTCTTGTGAGAGATCTAATCAAATGTGGAGAAATGAAAAGAATTTTAAGTTTTATTATTATGTTTTCTGCAATATAAGAGACGATGGTATTATGTTTTATAAATTGTAGAATTCGCTGGTTAGAATATATGCTTGTGTTGAACGCTAATTGTATGGTTGATGCAGTATATTGTGAATTGCATGCTGGTAGTGGATTTAAGTTGTTGCATGCTTGAAATGATTTACTTGCTTAAAACAATATACTGTTCCAGCTATAGGTTTTATGGGAAAATGTCCAATTTACAGACGGTGGCTCCTTCTCGCAACAATAAGATGCTTCTTCTTGGACATTGTGATGTGAGGATATCTTAGTTCAACTGATCTCACAAAATTCTTTGTGCTTTTTTTTAGAAACTAGTGGTGCCAATAAAGATTAAACGTTGGGGTGTTGTGAACTTCTCAGCTTGATGTGATATCCATGGTCTTGTGAGAGATTTAATCAAATGTGGAGAAATGAAAGGAATTGTAAGTTTTATTATTATATTTTATGCCTTATAAGAGACAATGGTATTATGTTATATGCATTATAGAATTCGCGGGCTGGAATACATGCTTGTGTTGAACGCCAACTGCATGATTGATGCAGTATATTGTGAATTGCATGTTGGTAGTGGATTTAGGTTGTTGCATGCATAAAATATTTTATTTTCTTAAAACAATATACTATTTTAGGTATAGGTTTTATAGGAAAATGTCTAATTTATAGAAGGCACGCTGTCGAAATTTCGTTAAAATTTTTTCAAATAAAACCATGTACAAATTATGTACTATTTATTGTAAACACCTAGTTTTGGAGCATATCTCTATGCAAAATATCCTATTTACAAATGAAATACTGCCAAAATTTTTCTAAATTGATAAAACTTGACTATTTAAACTTGTATAATTTTTTTAACTATGTCTAAATTTCCCGATTATTTTGCTATCAAATCATTTATACTTATAGTACGTATATATATATGATCAAAAATCGTATAATAGTTTTTTTTAATTCTTAATTTATAGGGTTTGCGGCTGCCACACCATAAACACGATGCCATGCACTACAGAAGGATGCAACTTTTGATTTTTATTTTTTTGTATTTTTTTTTTATCTGAACATATGGGATTCATGTATAAAACATTCAGAATTTGTATAATGTATTTGTATTTGATTTTGAATTAGAATTTTTAATAATTTATGAATCTTTTTAATAATTATGGTTTAATGTTATCTATGTAAAAATGTAATTACAAATATTCATAGGAATTAATGATTAAAAAAATATTAATTTTAAATTATTAGTGACGGTTTGAAAATCGTCACTACTAATTGTCTATAGATATTAGTGAAGGATCAAAACTGTTGGAATTGGTGTATTCCCAAGAGGAGGGTGAATTGGAATTTTAAACTTTTCTCCTAAGTTAAACCAGATATCAGTATTATACAACCTAGGGTCTGTCTATGCAGTTTCAAATGCGCAAATAAATATAACGTGTGGAAATTAAATCATGCGCAACATTTACAATATAATATACACGTGCAAAAATATAAATTGAGAAAATTTAAACAGTACACACACGATATGTTATTGGGGTTCGGCCAATTGTGCCTACATTCCCGCCTCTAGCTCGCAAGCCTGAATATTCCACTAATGCTCACTTAACAGGTGGAGCGGCACCGGTTATAACCAGATTAATTAACGGGGTTGACCTCAACCTATACACATGTTACTAGGATGGTGCACCTAACTTTCCTAATCAGGTCTAAGCCAATCCGAGACTATTTAACATGGCTAGTCTCCCTCTTTGGGCCCATGCCTAGAATACAACAAATAATAAACTTTGTGTACAAACAAATGCTTCTAATACAAGCAGATATGTACTGATATGCACAATCAATAATTAATGCACTTCTAGATGATAGGAAATATAAACTCAGTGAAGATATGTAAAATTACTCTCAAGCTAATGTCAATATGCAATTAGAGTGTGAGAGTATACTGCAATAATATCTTTGAAACAATATATGTAAATATTTCAACCATAAGTAGGGTTTCAAAGATTTAGAAAATATAGTCAAATATCTTAAAAATATTTTCAGGAACTCAAGCACAAGAGATATTTAAAACCGAGCTTGTGTAAAAATATTTTTGCAAATCAAATATCACAAGCTTGATGAGTCTTGCAATCAAGATGCAGAGACTCACTAGTTGTATGGGTATTCCCACTCAAAGATTTTTTTATTTAAATCGGGGGAAGAATCCTAGCTAAGAACTCTCAATGAAAATAACAATCCATACAAGTAATGCGAGTTTTAGCAATATGAATTACTCAATAACACTCTTAGGAACTTGATCTATCAAGGGAATAGCAAAACAAAGAGTGTATGGGGTTTGAATGAACAAATAGGGCTTACTAAATTTGAGAGGATTTTTGGTTAATCCTATTTGCTAATCAACACTTAATCAAGACAAATGAGGACATATATATAAATATGCCCAAAAATTTGACCGTTGGGGACATAAGGGTAATTATTTAATTTGTTTTAAAACTGTTAAAGAAAATTAACCCCATTTAAATCGGTAAAAAAATTGACAACTTGAGAGGATCGGTCGACCATCTCACTAAGTTCAATCGACCAAGGGATTTTTGAACTACAGGTTCGGTTGACTGTCCAAAGGCAATTTTGAACCCTCCGAGGTTCAATCGACCATACATAACCTTGGTTGACCAAACTTGGGTGTTCGATCGACTAGGTTAATTTTCTACTGAAGGTTCGGTTGACCGAGACATTGGGATCTCCCCACGTGTCAATTCAGTCGACCAGAGCATTGCGGCTCATTTTAGGTTCGGTCAACCGAAGGGTCAAACTTATTAACCCTGGGGAGGTTTGGTCGACCAAAGAACTCTAAGCGTTAAATTTCGGTCGACCGAACATGCCAATATTGGGCATTTCGGTCCTTTTCTTCTTATGTAGTTGCTCTTATTCATATGATAATCAATTCTAAGATTATAGGAGATTTTTTCACGCAATATAGTGTCCTATGGTCAATCTAAGGTCTTTGAGCATTAAGTCCGAAAAATCCAATGTCGGTCGACCTGTGATCCCTAAGGTCCTGTGGTTCTCTATGGTCAAGCTTTGGTCATTGATTTTTCCTATGGTCCCTACTGAGCTTATCTGTTCTATCATGCATGCAATGCATTAATTATTACAGACAATATAAGATTAAATACCCAAATAAATTAAACAATAAATAAATGGTCTTCATCTCCATATGGTTCTTCGGCCTCTTTGCTCTTCCAATGCCATGGTTGATGTGATCATTGTGGTCCTTATGGTTTCCTTACTCCCTCCCATCCGTGTATGCTAATAGTAAGTTCCTGTTCATAAGCTCAGTGCACAGATAAGGTACTTTGTATATGTCATAATCAAAACAAGATAGGACTCAAAAAGTCAACAAAAACCGTCACTAATACTATACTATTAATGACGAATATTGATCCTTCACTAAAGGTCAAGTATTAGTGACGTTTTTTATCATTCACTAAAGCCCAACTATTAGTGATGAATTTTAAACTGTCACTAATACTACACTATTAATGACGAATTATGATCCTTCACTAAAGGCCAAGTATTAGTGATAGTTTTGATCCTTCACTAATACTCTACTATTAGTGACGGTTTCAAGATTTGTCACTAATAGTAGAATATTAGTGACGATTTTGATCCTTCACTAATACTACACAATTAGTGACAGTTTTGACATTCATCAGTAATACCCTACTATTAGTGATGAATTTGTGCCGAGCCAATATAGAATCTATAGTTACGGTATTAGGGTTTTAGTGATGGTTATAATCCGTCACTAATACTACATTATTAGTGACAATTTCAAAATTCGTCACTAATAATTAGTAGTAACGACAAATATAACAACTAATTTAAAACCGCCACTAATACTTATAAATTCGTCACTAATATTATTAGTGATGAATTTACAAGTATTAGTGACGATTTTGATTCTTCACTAATAACCTTATTTTTTGTAGTGTATCAAGTCCTTGTTTGAGTTCAATTAGTGAAGTACATCATATGAAGTGGTTAATATAATAGAGCTTGGTACCCATAATATGTTGGGGTCGAGGCCATCTCCATCATGGGAGACAGGCCTACCCACTCCCATAAATTCTAGGTGGTGCTTTGTCAATAAAAAGGGCAGATGGTTGGGCATAATTTTTTCAACAAAGGAAGTTGGCTTATTGGAAAATAATTCAGCAAAGGCAGCATGATTGGTTGTTTTTCAACAATGGGTGCTAGCATATGGCCAGTGCATACATCATATGAAGTGGTTAATATAATAGAGCTTGGTACCCATAATGTGTTGGGGTCGAGGCCATCTCCATCATGGGAGACAGGCCTACCAACTCCCATAAATTCTAGGTGGTGCTTTGTCAATAAAAAGGGCAGATGGTTGGGCATAATTTTTTCAACAAAGGAAGTTGGCTTATTGGAAAATAATTTAGCAAAGGCAGCATGATTGGTTGTTTTTCAACAATGAGTGCTAGCATATGGCCAGTGTGATGGTGATATTCAGAAACCCATTTGAATGCAAGATTGAATTGTGGGTAGAACGTTTATTTAAGTAGAGGCATTTTGCTCAGGCCAAATACACCGAGAGAAAGAGATCTCAAGAGAGTAGCAACACAACGAGAGCTTTGAATTTTCTTTGAGCATTATTAGTGGTTTGTTTTTTAGAGGTGTTCCATACCTTGTGAGTGTGGTGTAAAGAAAGAGCATTTTCAAAGGAAAATTCAGTTTATTTTAGTATCATTGGTGAATTGGAGGATAGGGATGGGGTGGGGGCTGTTAAGGTCTCCTCATGCTCGTGGAAGAAAGAAGTGAGATGAAAATAATATAATGAAAAGTTTTTTTTTTTCTTATGGTAAAGAAAACTATACATCTTTCATTAAGAAAATGGAGGTATATATACAATTTCTAGATCCTGTAATGTTTACATTTACAATCAAAATCCCTAGAAAATTTTCAAATTCTATTTATAGGAGATTGTGGAGAATCATAGGTGATTTTATTGTTGCAATAATTTAAGGATCCCATCCAATTTGGGATTTTCTTGTTGCAATGATTTGAGGATCCCATCCAATTTGGGATTTGCTTATTACAATGATTTGAGGATCCCATTCAATTTGGGATTTGCTGTTGCAATAATTTGAGGATCCCATTCAGTTTGGGATTTGCTATTCTTGGAATTAGGGATGCCGACAAATTTCGTAATAACCTCCCTCAAACTGGTGTATTTCTAGACTCCATCAAGCTTTCCATCAATGTTGTGGGTATCTACATTGTGCCTTCTTTAAGTCAATGAAGAGTGAGTTCCAATACGAGCTAGCAATGAGTTGAATGTTTTTATACTAAGCCCTTTTGTCAACAAATGATCAAGATGATTATGTGAGGGACCAAAAATGAGAGCCAAGATTCGAAGAATAATGGAATGGCTTTTTAATAGAGAAAGACAAATCTTTTAAGACATTGCGTAGCCATACTAATTCTGTAGTTGTCAATGCCATTGCTCGATATTCAACTTTGACTGATGATTGAGATACTGTTTGTTGCTTCTTTGATTTCCAACTAATAGAGATACCGTTTGTTGCTTCTTTGATTTCCAACTAATAGGAGTGTCTCCTAAAAAGATAAGCATTCCTGAAATTAAAGGCCTCGTAGTTGGGCAAGTAGCCCAATCTGACAATATGCCTTCAAGCTAAAGAAGTTCATACTAAAAAAGAAAAGGCCTTGTTTAGGGGATTCCTTGATATACCGAACTAATCTCTGTGCCATACCAAGATGAGGAGCTCTTAGTGCCTGCATGAATTGGCTTAAAAATTCTACAGCATATGAGATGTCTGGTCTGGTCACTGTCAAATAGATGAGTCTCCCAACAAGTCTTTGATGAGTAATCACATCTTCAAGTAGATCTCCTATCTCACTCGATAGATTATGTTGTTGTGAAATACGTGTTTGTGCTACCTTTGCATCTTCTAGACCTCATTTCCTTATAATATCTAATACATATTTTTGTTCATTTACATAAACTTCATCTTGACTTCTTCTAACCTCTAACCCCAAGAAATAATGCAAGGGTCCCAGGTCCTTTATTTTGTAACAAGTGTTAAAATATTTCTTAAATTGAGCACATTTATCTCCATTGTTCCCTGCAAGTATAATATCAACCACAGATTAATACTACCAAGAAACTATCCCCATCTAAAAGTATGAGTAACATAGATTAATACTACCAAGAAAGTATCCCCATCTAAAAGTATGAGTAGTAAGTTATCCCATGGATTTTTCTTAAACCCATAATTGAGAAGAGAAGTGGAGAGTTTCCCAAACCACTATCGTGGTGCTTGTTTAAGTCCATACAAGGACTTATGCAACTTATAAACGAGTGAATCATTAGGGTACCTTGAGGAGCTTTGTATAAATACTTCATCATCAATTTTTCCATGTAAAAATGCAGTGTTAACATCCATTTGGTGTAGTTCCCATCCTTTAATTACTGAGATAGACAACAAGCACCAAACTGTGGTGAATTTAGCCACGGGAGCAAAAGTTTCGTTATAGTCAACCCCCTCTACTTGGATATATCCTTTCGCAACTAGTCGTGCTTTATACCTCTTGATCATTCCATTTGCTCTTGGTTTAATATTGAATACTCATTTGCTTCCAATTTCCTTTTTCCCTTTTGATAAGGGAGCTAGACTCCAGGTATTATTTGAATGGAGAGCTTTCAACTCTTAATTCATTGCCTCTTCCCACACTCGTTTTCTAATAGCATCTTCATATGTATCTGGTTCAACATTAATTTCTTCTAGTTCTACAATGTTAGTAGAAGATACCATAATATTTTTAGAGAGAAATGAATTTTGGTAAACGTTACCATGCAATCGGTTGATTTGAGTGGTATTCTTGGTAGGGGGTTTATGGTCTTCTTACATGACATTACATAATCTTAAAATTTTTGGGGCATCCTCCTTTCCTTTTATGGTCTTGAGTTCTCACCTATCACTTCTCTTTTAACTGTCTCATTTTCTATTTCAAAATTAGTTTCTTCCATACCTTTTTGTTCTGTTTCTTCATTTTCCTCTAACCTGGTTGAGTATCCTACATCTCCAAATTGGTTTTGAGTATGTGTTGATTCTTTAGGTTCAATCATGGTTGGCAATGGTTACACTGATACACTTTTTAAAGGTGGTATATTTTTAAATGGAAAAGAATCCTCATAAAATATGACATATGAGGATTCAAAAAACTTTCTACTATTGAGTTCCATTACCTTGTAGCCCTTCTCTTCTGAGATATATCTCAGAAATATACACTTCCATTTCTAGATTTTGTAGCAAACTTATAATATGACTTATATTTAACATAAATATAACACTAACATCCAAATACCATGAGATGATCATATGAGACTTTTTATTTAAACAAAATCTCATGTGGAGATTTTCCATTAAGCATTAGTGTGGGAATAAAATTTATCAAATGTACTATTGTCCTTACACATTATCTCTAATATCTCAAGGATAGATTTCTAGAGACCCGAAAAATTATAGAAATTAAGTAAATAAAAGAAAGGAGAGAAAATGATTTTTCAAAAAGAATATTCAATAGGGTCTCATCGACGAATAGCCTTCTTCGGCTCGTTGACGTGGACTCTTGTTTCATCGATGAGAACTTACCGAGAGGGGTTTAGCTGGGCCTGGAGTTCGTCGATGAGGGTTACGAGTTCACTGATGAACTCCCTTCATGGACTCGTCGACGAGGTGACATGTCTCGTAGACAAATCCGTATTTTATAAATATGTCAAACTCGGGTTTTCAGCGAAGGAAATTTGATGCAAGGTTTTCTCTCTCTCTAAAAATGTTTCTCCCACCTTCTCTCTAGATTTTCGGCTTCGTCCTTTGCCGGTTCGACGATCAGAAGCCACCACACTGCTCTTGGGAAGATTCTCTTCAAGTTTGCTGGAGTAGTTCGTTGGTTAGGCCAACTTAGGCACCATTCCAAAATCGGGGTAAGCTAGTTATTTTAGGCTTTATAAGGTATTTGGGGTTTCTGGACTGAGAAAAATGCTTTAGATAGAATAATACTAAAGTTTTGTTGGGGAAAATGTAATTTGAGGGTGTTGAGTTAGGGAATACACGGGTGTAGGTTTGGTTTGAATTGTGGGCTTCTAAGTAAGCTAGGTAAAGGGATAAATTAAGTAAGCCTTTTTCATGAAATTATTTATTATTATGCAATATTTATTTTTAGGAAAATATGTATGTTATAGAATTATGTTTGGAAATACTGTTGTGGAATAGGGAAATGATTTTAACACATTTTATAAGAAAATATGATTTCAGAACAAATTATGAGTTATGAGGCTACTTACATTTGTGTGGCATAAGTATAATATTTCCAAGAAAATTATGTTATTTTGAAATATTATGATTTTTCCAAAATAAACATGTTATAACAGTTTTCAGGAAAACCATAAAAAAAGTACAAGATTTATGATTGCAAGAATATTATGTTAACAAGTGCAAGAATTTCATGTACAAGTATGTCAATTTAGTACATGTATGTCAAGTTATGTTGGTGCCGGTGTCATAATTTTTACGTTATGATAAAACGACATAAAATGCCGTAATTATGCATGTTATGTTAAAATTTAAGAAAATATTATCATGTCATCTTTTACCCTGAAATATGAAACTTCTATGTTCAATATCATGAAATGTATTATACGTTATCACAACCCAGATAGCTTAGTTTAGTTTTATGAAGCATGGTACCGTAGCTGTACGTTCACGTTTACATTTACGTTTATGTTAGTACTACCACACATCTTATGTATAGTGTGGGAGATGGCAATCAATGTGGCTTTGTGGGAGTTTCATAGTTCCGATGGTAGTTCAGCACAGGTGGAACAAGCCCATCGTACTTACACACTTATGTTTGACTTAGCACGATCGACCAGCCATTGCTAGGTTCCGCCTTCGAGCCGCACAACCCTATCATGTGGGGGATAAGACATGATGATAGCTAACTATCTATCTATCCTAGGTAATAATTCAAGTATGATATGGTTATACAAGATGATTTTTCAAGTATAGAAATTTAGTATGTTAAGCTATGTAATGATAAATCATGTTTTATTCAGATATGATACAACTGTTTATACCAGTTATGGATTATGTACTGTTTACAAGTATACTGCGAAAAATACTCATGTTGCTACACAGTGATATTAGTTTATCTCCCTTATTGAGAGGTGTCTCACCCCAGCATTACAAACATTTTAGGGAATCTAGATAGGCAAGCGGACTGAGCTCTGTAGCAGTAAAGAATGACTGAACTACCCTGTCTGAAGGGTAAGTAGGTGAACTAGGGTTAGATTATTTTTGGGTTATGATCCTAGGTTGACTTTTTTTTTTTTTTTGTATTTTTTGGATGTATATATATGTATATGACAAATTTAGTAAAACTTTGGTATTGTGACTGGTTGGATGATATGTATGTAATTTATATTTTTCGCTGCTTAGGTATCAAAGATGTATGACAAGGTCCAAGTTGATCATGATTAGTCTAGTTTACAAGCAGGTTTACAGGGTTATTATGTATGTTGTTATATATATATATATATATATATATATATATATATATATATATAAAGAAAAAAATAAATATGGAAAAAATAGGCAGGTCATTTCAATTTAGTATCAGAGCCTAGGTTGCTAGGTTTTGTAGACTCTATAGTGCAGTGAAAACAATACCAGAGTATAGGAAAAAGGATTTGAGCTTTTGTTCTGCAGGTTGGAGGCAGGACTTCTGTGGTGGTTTCTATGTCTTTCCTAGGATGACGATTTCAGGAAAGTCACAGTAAACTATTGTCGGGTTGTGTTTCTAAAGTGTGGGACTGAATCTTGAATTAACATAAGGATGTCAAGATAGAAGGGATATTAAGAGTTGGTTAGATACGTAAATTATAAGGATGGGGTCCCTAAGTCATAGTAAATTATTGTTAGGCTGTGTTTCTCAATTACTGGACTAGATCTTAAATTAAGAATAAGGATGATATATTAATTCATAGCATGAGATTTTGATTAGATAAATATGTTAGTTATATTATGCAGATGGGATCCTCAAACTATGTTTATTTTCTTTTCAGAATGGATCCTGGTTGCAGCAACATAAATGCTGGAGGTAGTGACAACATAGGGGCTTTCAGCATTGGTGGCCGTTATTCTGATAAGATGTTGTGTAGTGCAGGTCAGCAGGTCATGGCAGATAATGTAAGGAATTTTAGGGGACAGAACTAGTCATCAGTTGATCTTGGCTGCTCTATCAAGCAATTTACCCGTATGAATCCCCCGACTTTTATAGGAAAGGCTGATGCAATTACTTCGAAGGAGTGGATCTAAGAGATGGAAGATATATTGGCAAGTCTTCGCTATGCAGACGAATAAAAGGTGTTGTATGTTGTTTTTAAGATGATTGGGGAGGCAAAGAGTTGGTGGATGTCGGCGAAGTTACTTGAGGAGCAAAAGCTGGTATTAGTGCCCCTGATGTGGAATCATTTTAAAGAAATTTTCTATGAGCAATACATTTTCTCTTCTATTTGGGATGCTCAGGCAGAGGATTTTATGGAATTAAATTAGAGGAAGAGGCCTACGCCTCCTGGGTTTCAGGTAGGGCCAGCCAAGGTCCAAGGAGGAGAGGTGGACTTAGTAGTGGTCAGAGGCAGGAAATAGGGAAATGTGAGGTTCAAGGCATGCAAACCTATCTTGTTTGTCTAACATGTTTGAAGAGACACTTGGGAGAATATCAAACAGGGAAGAAGGTCTGCTACCAATGTGGTAAACCGGGTCATGTAGCATGGGTCTGTCGTGCACAGCATATTATAGCATCTCCTCCCAGACAACTTCGAGGTAATACCCAAGCGCCCCATGGAGGTCAGCAGCGAAATACTGAGCAGGTGTAGGTTTACCTGTCGGCACCGAGAGACGCTGAGGCTGTCCAAGACATTGTGTCAAGTACTCTTATTGTTTTACGATATAAGCCATTGTTTTTAATTTACCTCAAGAACCACTCATTCGTTTGTATTATTGGAATATGTTTAATTCTTTGGGATTGAGACATGGTTGTTAGATGTAGAGTTATTAGTAATTACGCCGATTGGATTAGCAATGGGTTATAGATTATTATTATTATTATTATTATTATTATTATTATTATTATTATTATTATTATTATTCAGTGGACATTTAGGAGAAAGTATCATTAGTCGACCTTGTGGTGTTAGGCTTGTGGGAGGTTCGACGTGATATTGGGGCATGGATTATTGGCAGCTGACTATGCCAACATTATTGCTATTAAAGAGAAGTAATCTTTAGACCCCTGAGTGAGTAGGAATTTAGATTCATTGGATCACGTGTGTGCGCCCTACCATGGTTAGTGTAGGTTATTTCAGTGGAAAGGCTGATACAGATTGGTTGCCAGGGGTATGTTGTGTATATCCAGTAGACATCAAAGGAAGAGTTGAAACAAGCTAATATTCTAATAGTCAGAGGATTTCCAGATATTTTAGAGAAACTACTCGACACCAATATCTAAAATGACCTACAGAATGACCCCTAATGAACTAAAAGAGTTGAAGGATCAGTTGCAAGATTTATTGAATAAAAGGTTTATCAGACCTAGTGTATCGCCCTAGGGAGCTCCAGTGTTATTTGTAAAAAATAAGGACGAGTCTATGAGGATGTGTATAGATTATAAGAAAATAAACAAAGTAACAATTAAGAATAGGTATCCTCTACCATGTATGGATGACTTATTTGATCAACTTCAGGGTATACGGGTTTATTCTAAGATCGACCTCAGGTTAGGTTATCACCAGGTGAAAGTTAAAACTAAGGATATTTCTAAGACAACTTTTAGGACCAGGTATAGGCATTATGAATTTCTAGTTATGCCATTTGGTTTGATGAATGCCCCTGCTGTATTCATGAATTTGATGAATATAATCTTTTATCAGTATTTAGACCAGTTCATTGTGGTTTTCATTTATGACTACTGGTCTACTCGAGGAGTTTTGAGGAGCATGAGATGCACCTAAGGCTAGTACTTCAGATGCTCAGGGAAAAGAAATTGTATACCAAGTTTAGAAAATGTGAATTTTGGTTAAAGAAAATTGCATTTTTAGGGCATGTTATATCAGGGGATGGAATTTCAGTAGATCCCAGAAAAATAGAGATAGTAGTGAATTGGGTTAGGGCGAGAAATGTTCAAGAAGTCAGGAGTTTTTTTGGACTGGCAGGTTATTATCGATGGTTTGTAGAAGGATTCTCAGCATTATCAGGGCCTCTAACATGACTGCATTATCAGTTACTATCTAGGTAAAGTAAATATGGTGGCTGATGCACTGAGCTGAAAGTCTACGATAACAGTATTGTCAGCAACAAGAATTCAGCGCCCGATCCAGATGGACTTGGAGAGGCTTGACAAGGATTTAGTGGAGAGTGATCCCCAGACAATGATTGCCAGCCTAGTGATGTAGCCTACGCTATATGAAAAGATTAAAGCAACCCAGAAGAATGATGTAGAGTTGATGGAGTTGATAGTAAAAGTGCAGGATGGACAAGGAGATAAGTTTAGTATTTCAGATGACAGAACTTTGAGGTTCCATACCAGATTATGCGTGCCTGCAGATGTTGGTATTAGAAGGATGATCCTAGAGGAGGTTCACAGATCCTTATATATGGTTCATCTAGGCAGCACTAAAATGTATAGGGATCTGTGAGAGTATTTTTGGTGGAGCAGCATGAAGACGGAGATTGCTAAGTTTGTATAGCAGTGTTTGACGTGCCAGCCAGTTAAGGCTGAGCACCAGAGGTCGGCAGGCCAGCTACAGCCACTTTACATCTTGGAGTGGAAATGGGATCACATTTCTATGGATTTTATGATAGGTTTACCACCGGTGCGGCAGGGACAGAATGCTATTTGGGTGGTCATAGATCGATTGACGAAGACCGCTCACTTTATTCCTATTAGAATCAACTACTCTATGAACAAACTAGTAGAATTGTATATTCAAGAGATTGTACGATCACATGGTGTGCCAATGTCTATAATATTAGACTGAGACCCACATTTCACGTCACGGTTTTGGAGGAGCATGCAGGCGGCTCTGGGGTCTCAGTTGTCATTTAGCATGACCTTTCATCCTCAAATGGACAGACAGTCAAAGAGAACGATTCAGATATTAGAGGATATGCTACGAGCATGTGTGCTAGATTTTGTGGGTAGTTGGACCCAATATTTGCTGCTGGTTGAGTTTTCATACAATAATAGCGATTAGACCAACATCGACATGACACCTTACGAGGCGCTATATGGTAGGAGATGTCGTTCTTCTCTATACTAGGATGAGATAGGTGAGAGGCTAGTTTTTTGACCATAAATTGTGCAGCAGACGTATAATAAAGTCTAGCTTATTAGAGAAAGAATCAGTACAACTTAAAGTCGGTAGAAAAGATATGCAGATAATCGCTGCCGAAATTGGAATTCGAAGTAGGAGACCATGTATTTATTCCTATTAAAATCAACTACTCTATGAACAGACTAGCGAAATTGTATATTCAAGAGATAGTATGATCACATGGTGTACCAGTGTCTATAATATCAGACTGAGACCCATGTTTCACATCACGATTTTGGAGGAGCTTGCAGGCGGCTCAGGGGTCTCAGTTGTCATTTAGCATGACATTTCATCCTCAGATGGACAGACAGTCAAAGAGAACGATTCATATATTAGAGGATATGCTACGAGCATGGGTGCTAGATTTTGTGGGTAGTTGGACCCAATATTTGCTGCTGGTAGAATTTTCATACAATAATAGCTATTAGACCAACATCGGCATGACACCTTACGAGGCGCTATATGGTAGGAGATGTCGTTCTCCTCTATACTACAATGAGATAGGTGAGAGGCTAGTTTTTTTACCATAAATAGTGCAGCAGGCGTATAATAAAGTCCAGCTTATTAGAGAAAGAATCAGTGCAACTCAAAGTCGGTAGAAAAGATATGTAGATAATCGCTACCGAAAATTGGAATTCGAAGTAAGAGACTATGTATTTTTGAAAATAACACCATTGAAAGGTACTATGAGTTTGGGAGGAAGGGTAGGCTTCACCATACGTTTAGTGGCCCTTTCGAGATACTTGAGAAAGTGGGATCAGTTGCCCACTGGCTAGTTTTACCACCAGTTTTATCCAGAATACACGACATATTTCTTATTTCTATATTGAGGAAATATGTTCCAGATCCCTCCCATGTGGTCAGCTATGCAAGGATAAAACTTAAAGATTCACTAGTTTGTGAGGAAATACTAGTGCAAATCTTAGACAAGAAAGAACAGGAATTTAATGATAAGAAAATTCCATTAGTGAAAATTCTATGGAGGAATCATACAGTGGAAGAAGCTTCATGGGAGCTTGAGGAAGAAATATGATAGAAATACCCCGCACTTATTTAGTGAGGACCAATGGTAATCAAGAAAAGATGTAGGTAAGTATGTTAAGTTTCTTTTATGCAGGTTAGTAGATGTAATAATTTTTGGTTGGTAGGTAGTATTTTGGTCTAGGAGAAATTTTCTTTTATGTATTTGTAATCTCCCAGAACCCTGAACGTAACCACAGTATTCGTCCACTACAAGTGAGGGTAAGTAATAAAATAAGTAGCCCATTTTCCTCAAAGGATGGTGTTCATTATAGATAGTAAATTTCGAGGACGAAATTTTATAAGGAGGAGAGAATGTAGAGACCCAAAGAATTATAGAAATTAAGTAAATAAAATAAAGGAGAGAAAAGGATTTTTCAAAAAGAAAATTTAGCAAGGTCTCTTCGACAAGTGTAGAGCTCTCGTAAACGAGCTTCTTTTTGGGGCTCGTCAATATGGACTTGTGTCTCGTCGATGAGAACTTATTGAGAGGGGTTTAGAAGAGCCTGAAGTTCGTTGATGAGGGTTATGAGTTCATCAACGAACTCTCTTCATGAACTCATCGACAAGGTGACGTGTCTTATCGACGAATCAGTATTTTAGAAATATGTCAAACTCGGGTTTTTAGCGAAGAAAATTGCATGTAGGGTTTTCTCTCTCTCTAAAAATGTCTCTCCCACCTTCTCTCTAGATTTCTAGCTTTTTCTTTTGCCGTTCGATGATCGGAAGCCACCACGCTACACCGGGGAAGATTCTCTTATAGTCTGCTAGAGTAGTTTGTTGGTTAGGCCAACTTAGGCACCATTCCAAAATTTGGGTAAGTTGGTTATTTTAGGCTTTATAAGGTATTTGGGGTTTGTGGATTGAGAAAAAGGCTTTAGATAGAATAATATTGAAGTTTTTTTGGGGAAAATGTAATTTCAGGGTGTTGAGTTAGGGAACACACGTGTGTAGGTTTGGTTTGAATTGTGGGCTTCTCAGTAAACTAGGTAAGAGGATAAATTAAGTCAGCTTTTTTCATGAAATTATTTATTATTATGCAACATTTATTTTTAGGAAAATATGTATGTTATAGAATTATATTTGAGAATGTTGCTTTGGAACAGGGAAATGATTTTAACACATTTTTATAAGAAAATATGATTTCAAAACAAATTATGAGTTTATGAGACTACTTACATTTGTGTGGCATGAGTATAGTATTTCCATGAAAATTATGTTATTTTGAAACATTATGATTTTTCCAAGATAAGCATGTTATAGCAGCTTTCAGGAAAACCATAAAAATAGTGCTTGATCTATGAGAATATTATGTTAACAAGTGCAAGAATTTCATGTACAAGTATGTCAAGTTATGCCGGCGCCAGTGTCATAATTTTTACGTTATGATATGATGGCATAAAATGCCATAATTATGCATGTTATGTTAAGATTCAAGAAAATATTATCATCTCATGTTTTACCCTGAAATATGAAATTGTTATGTTCAATATCATGAAATATATTATATGTTATCACAATTCGGATAGCTTAGTTTAGCTTTATGAAGCTCCGTACCGTAGTTGTATGTTCACGTTTATGTTAGTGTTACCACACATCTTACATAAAGTGTGGGAGATGGCAGTCGATGTGGCTTTATGGGAGTGTCATAGTTCCCTTGGTAGTTCGGCACAGGTGGAACAGGCCCATCTTACTTACACACCTATGTTTGACTTAGTATGGTCGGCCAGCCATTACTAGGTCTTGCCTTCGGGCCGCATAACCCTATCATGTGGGGGGATAAGACATGACGATAACTAACTATCTATCTATCCTAGGTAATAATTCAAGTATGATATGGTTATACAAGATGATTTTTTAGGTATAGAAATTTATTATGTTAAGCTATGTTATGATAAATCATGTTTTATTGAGATATGGTACAACTATTTATACCAGTTATGAATTATGTACTGTTTACAAGTATATCACGAAAAGTACTCATGTTGCCACACATTGATAGTAGTTTATCTCCCTTACTAAGAGGTTTCTCACCCCTAGCATTGGAAACATTTCAGGGAATCTAGATAGGTAGGCGGATAGAGCTCCGTAGTAGTAGAGATTGACTGAAATACCTTGTCTGAAGGGTAAGTAGGTGAACTAGGGTCAGATTATTTTTGGGTTATGATCCTAGGTTGACTTTTTTTGGTCTTTTTGGGATGTATGTATATGTATATGACAGATTTAGTAAAACTCTGATATTGTGACTGGTTGGATGATATGTATGTGATTTATGTTTTCCGCTGCATAGGTATCAGGGATGTATGATAGGTATTTCCTCCATACTTATGGGTCCAGGTTGATCAGGATTAGTCTAGTCTATAAGTAGGTTTATAGGGTTATTATGTATGTTGTTATATATATATATCTAAAGAAAAAAAATAAATATGGGAAAATAGGCAGGTCGTTACAAGATTAGCCTGAAATTAGAGTGCTCTTGCTACCTCCAATAGGTGCTTGTGCTTTCTTTCCACCACTCCATTTTGTTGGGGTGTGTGTGGACAGCTGGTTTGGTGTATGATTCCTTTGTTTAGAATGAGTTTCTTGAAATTCCCATAGACAATATCTTGGGCTTTATTTGACTAAATTAATTTCACTTGTACCCCAAATTGTGTTTCCCCAATTTTAAAAAATTGTTCAATTAGAAATGGGGCTTCACTTTTATTTTTCATTAAGTGAACCTAAGTACCTCTTGAACAATCATCAACAATAGTGAAAAAAAAAATAGTAAGCTCTACAATGTGTTCTAGTTTCATAAGGTCCCCAAGTATCAACATGGATTAATTCAAATAAGTTTCTTGATTTATTTCTGCTAATAGGAAATGACAATTATGTCCTATGACGTGCATCGCCTGAGGAAATGTTTTTATTTTCAACTAAAACATTAAATAAAATTTTTAATCTAGAAAGTGGGATGTGTCCCAACCTTCTGTTTAACAATTCTAGTTGATTCTTCAATCTCACGACATTTGCACAAATATGATTTTCCTTTTCAAAATACTAGAGCACCACCACCCCCACCCCCACACCCCCCCCCCCCCCCCCATTTTTTTTCCATTCTACCCACTCCAATCAACCTCTTGGTGGTAAGGTCCTGCAAAATACATCCATTAGGAAAAAATGTTATAGGACACTTTAAATCTTAGGTAGTTCTACTAATTAATGCTAAATTACAGGTGAACTTAGGTAAGAAAGGAATATCTTTTAGCACAATATTTAGATTTAGTTGGATATTTCTAACACAATCAACTTCTGACTTTCTTCCATCAGGTAGTGTAACTTGTGAAATAGATTTTCTTCGATTTTCGCATTTTAATAGCTTTGAATCTGATACAAAATGATCATACATTCCACTATCCAAAATCTAATTTTGAGAATAATAATTTTACCAAAAACGTTTACAATAGGTGTTCCTTGTTTCTCTCTCATGAGTATGGCCATCAGTCGATCAAAGTGAGTTTGTGATAACCCAGATGGGTAAATAATCTATTGTTGGCTTGCTTATTGTTGAGAATCTACCTCCTACCCTTAGTTTCTGTCGCTGCTACATTAATGGATGTCTTTGCTTGAAAGTTATTTTTCTTCCCTTGCCAATTTGGAGGATACACGACAATCTCAAAACAACCTCTTTTGTGTAACATGTCTTCTTACAGTGTTCACACTTTGATCTTTTGTTTGGATCTCGATTCTTTTTCCTAGAATAAACTTTGAAAGTTGCTGCCTCCATAATTGGCATTACCATCATCGCTTCTTCTGAACTTAAAAAAGAATAAGCGATTGTTAGGGATGGTAGTGGATCGTTACAAAGAATGTTCGATCTTACCATACCACATAAATCATTCAACCTCATTAGAAACTGGTGCAGTTTATCTTCTTCTATTTCCCTAACCAAGACTACACACGTACAATTTGCACATCCTTATCCATGAGACTTGGAAAAACTATCAAGTTGATCCCAAAGTCCCTTCATTTTGGTATAGTAAGCTGAGATCATAAACTCACCTTATTTAGTGCTGACGATTTCTTTTTTCAATTCTTCAATATGAGGTCCACTTCCTTGTGAAAACTGTTCTTTTAGATCTCTCCAGATGTCATAAGCAGTGTCATGGTATGCAATCCTGTTATGTAACTCCTCGTTGAGTGATTTTAACAACCATGCAACCACCATAGCATTGCAAGTCAGCCAGTCGCCCTATTTTGAATCTCCTTCTTCTATTTTGGTAATTTTCCATTCACAAGTATTAGTTCATGTTTTGGTCACAAATCATTGACAACAGCTTTCCTCCATATTGAATAATTGGTCCCATTTAGTGGATGAAACACCAAGAAGTCACCGGATCTATCTGAATTGCTCAAATGATAATGAGGTCGTTTTTCACTAATGATTTTTGTAGGCTCTAATACCATGAAAAAAATATAACGAAAAAAGGTTAATTTTTTTTTTCTTATGAGAAAGAGTACACATTTTTATTAAGAAAATAAAGGTATATATACAATTTCTACATCATGTGATGTTTATATCTACAATCAAAATCCCTAGAAATCTACAATCAAAATCCCTAGAAAATTTTCAAATTCTATTTACAAGAGATTGTTGAGAATTATAGGCAATTTTCTTGTTACAATAATTTGAAGATCCCATCCAATTTGGGATTTTTTTGTTGCGATGATTTGAGGATCCCATCCAATTTGGGATTTGCTTGTTGCAATGATTTAAGGATCCCATTCAATTTTGGATTTGCTGCCGCAATAATTTAAGGATTCCATTCAATTTGGGATTTGTTATTCCTAAAATTGAGGATGCCCAAAAATTTTGTAATATGAAAGGTGGGATGGGCATTGAATTGTTTCAATTTTCTTCCTTTTTTTAAGAAAACCAACTATGCATGCATGTTTTTAGGATTTTCTTGCTCTTGACTCACTTCATTTTCAAGTTTTGAGTTAAAATAGTACTTGTGTCTCTAAATGGAGTTAACGTGTCAAAAATAATTGCACGAGAAGAATTTGTTTTTTTCAAAAAATAAAATAAATAATACAACGTAACTCTATACTGAAAATTAGAGCATATGTCATCATCAATGTTGTCAAATCTTTTCTACCCATCAACCTAGCAAATGGTCCAATAGTTGGATTTTAAGCCCACTTTACCTAACTATTGTTGACTTTTTGAATTCAATCCCTTTTTAAATGCTGACCAAGCACTTGGAATTAATGTGTGTACCTAGTACTTGAACATGTTAATAATTAAGAACACACACATGGAAGAGGATTGATGAAAGCCATGAAGGACTTAAAGACCATCTCATCTTGGCATATTCCACAGAGAGAAAAGAAAAAAAAAACATTTAATGTTTTAATTTGTAATGCATTTTTTTTTTTTGGTCTGTAATAATGCATATCATGCATGATGTAGATGAAAACTCAAACCGACCATAGACAGACCTTAGGGGACCAACAATTTTCATGAAATACCTTTTTTCATCAAATTCTAAAAACATAAAAAAAGTTTTTAAATGTTTTAAAATAAAAATAAAGCTAAAACTTGCATTTTAACTAGGATCAGTTGATCGACCCTTCACATTTTAAAAACCTCAGCCGACCGAACTTGCCATGAGGGAAAAATTGTAATTTTGGTCAAGATCTGCCGACCGAGCCCAAAATGAACTAAAATACCCAGCCAACCAGCTGTGCGTATCTGGCCTTTTATCCAAGCTCAGTCAACCTATCATTTTTCAAAAAAAAATCCTCAGCCAACCGACCCTCAAGGACCAATAGACCAACTTAAGCCTTAGCCGACCAAACCTACGAAGGTTCGGAAAATCGCCCAGGCCTAGCCAACCGGTACCCTCCACAGCCGACTGGCCTTTACAAAAATTTGAAATATATATGTAGATCGGTCAACCGGTGCATTTCCCAGCCGACCGGACCTCTCCTGTTGGCTAATTTTTTAGCGCCTAAACATCATTAATTTGTGATTAAACAAATTCTAAAATGTCCTTGGTGTCCCTAACGGTCATAATTTGAAATATGTCTATAAATATCCCTTCATAAGTCATTTCTTGATGAGACATTAGATTGAAAATCCTCCCAAAAATATTTGTTGTGCTTTATTCATTTTTTACTCTCTTTCTCTAAATTCCTTTGAAAAATTCTTATTAAAGGAGAGCCTTGATTATTATGCACTCTTTTCACTTGCAAATTTATTGCATTTGAAGATTGTTGGAGTATCATTTTACTTGGAGCATATATTTTTTATATCAAAAGTTTTTATTCTTGCACATCTTTATTTTGAAAATTATTTTTGAGAGTAACGATATAGTTTCTCCCATAAATTTTTCTTGATGAATATTTCTGGAAAAACTTATTATAGCTTATGGATCTTTGTAAACATCTATTGCAAGATCCAAAGGCTGACGTGTGGTTATTTATAAAAATCCTTCTTGAATCAAAACCCTAGCTTTCCTTGAACTAAATCTTTGGAAAATTATTTTGAGAAATTTTTTAGGTAAATCAAGAGAACCTTGTGCATATATTCATATATAATATCTTTGCTTGAAAAATCTCTCATATTTTCTTATTGAGAAAATTATTTTCATACTTTCAAATCCTAATTGAAAGATATTATTTGAGTGAAAAATATACATATTCACTTGAGCTTAAATTCATATCTTGTGTGAGTGGATTGTAGATCTTAAATTTGTATACGTATGCTTTTTGAGAAGTATTTACTTGTACGCAAATTTTATTATCTGTTGTATTCCAGGTGTGGTCTGAAGAGGGAGACTTGCCCTATAAGGAATCTCAATTTGGCTTGAACTTGGTTAGGTGAGAGAGGAGGTGCACTATCTTGTAAAGTGTGTACGACTTGCTTTCGCCTAGAAAGTGAACCGAGGTGTCTCTGCTTCATAAGGAGAACTGGTTGTGGCTCAACCTTGTAATTGAGCTGGGGAGACTCTGCCTCGCAAAGAGTACTGGTTGTGGCTCAGCCCCATAATTAAGTTGGGGAGTCTCTGCCCCGTAGGGAGAGTGTAAATGATGGCATTTTGCCTGGTTAAGTGAGCAAATAGGGGAATTTGAAAGTCAAGGTGTTATCCTAAGAGAAGGGGTGAATTGGGTTTATAAAAGTTCTTTTAAGTGCTTTTCCAAATTTTCAACCATTTGTAAAGTAAAGCAAACATTCAAGAATGACTTAATTTTAAATCAACCAAAATCCAAACACAAACCACAAATCAAATGATAAACAATCAACCAATCTCAATACTTAACCAAATTGTGAAAGCTTGCAACGCTTTCTTATTTCAGCAATTGCCAATTTTCAGTTTGTAGCCCTGTGTGAATGATTTTTTTAAGCACTTCTTTTAATCAAGATTCTACAAGAGGTTAATCAAGGTACTCCCTTTAAGGTTTCCACAAAATATTGACCAACGTACTTTCTTAGATTATAAAAGGTCTTCTCAATCTCAATTTTCAGCAACCCTGCACTTTGAAACACAATTTGTATATGTTGAAATTTAAATAAAAAAGGGTAGAAAGAGTGAGACCGAGATTTTTTATGAGGTTCGACTTATCCCCAGCCTATATCCTTGCTATAGGCAAGACCACCTAAGGATTCCACAAACTCATTCCATTCTAGGTAGAACAAACTGATTACAAACCTCCATTAGGGTGGAGCCCCCTCTCTAAACGATACACCACACTCAGTTACAATGATCCAATCACCTGAACTATCCAAGAAATAAGAAACAAAAAAAGGTTTCTTTTGTACAAAGAATGCTTTCAGATAGAGCTGGTTAGTACAATTGAAAGCACTATATACTTCAATAACAAATATGAAAAGAAATAAAGTTGAAGCTCAAGAACAATTTCACCAGATTACTTCTCTAGAAGGAAATTAGCAATTCAAATTGTAGTGCTCATAAAAGAATGATTAGTGCTTCAAAATATATCAGCAATTCAGAATGAATGATTTGAGCAAAACAACTTTGAGAGAGCAAGAGAGTTTTTCAGCTTGAGAGCAAATTTTCAATTGCTTGGTGTGAGTTTGATTTGTGAAAACATGTATTTATAGGCTCAAAAAGGTTAATTCATGTTGCCCAAGTTTACTTGGAGTATTTCCCAAGTTTTTACAAAATTTGGGGCTCAAGAAACTTAAATTTGAATTTTAAAACTTTTTTAAAAAATATAGTTGTTAACAGTGTTCAATCGCCTGAGGTGTTGAGATCAATCGCATGAGGTTCTTTAAAATAGTGAATTTTCAACTGAAAACAGGGTCTGGCGCCTGAGGTGACATGGGTCAGTCGCCTGAGGTTTCACTGCCTCTTCAGAAATTCATCAGGAAAATCTTCAGGTGTCTGAACTTATTCTTTAGTCGCATTAGGAAAATCTTCAGGCACTTGAGCTTTTTCTTCAGTCATCTAAATAGACAAATTTTCTATTTTTCAGGTTATTTTTCAAAAACACTTAATTCTCTTGCTTTGTTAGTTATAAAAACATTTTTGAGGGTTTTAAAATAAGGTCTCTAAGTCCAAGACAAACCCTAATGAGCTTCAAAACATTTCCACATGATATTTGGAATGAAGTACTTACATATCTCATCCTAAAGCCTTAAATACTCTAAACTTTGAAGTCTTCATATGAGTCTTTGCTTTGAATCCGCTTAGACTTTGAGCTTGAGTCAACTTTATGTTTCCATATGCTTTTGATCATTTTGGTTCACTTGAGCTTCCTTTGGATCACTTTGAAAATGAGTGTGGCTTTATGGTCCTTGGTGATCTTGAACTTGCATTTCCTTTGATATTTTGAACTTTGTCAATTAAGCATTCCTAAAATATCATCACTTAACAACAATATGTTAAATCAACCTTCATTTTTTATCATCAAAATGAGATTCGAAAGCCATGTTAGGCCAACAATCTCCCCCATTTTTTATGAAGACAAATAAGGAGCAATGATGAGAGAACCTTTGAAAAGGCTCCCCCTTACAATAAGCATGCCTTTTTAACAAATATGAAAAATGATGATTTCAAGTATGAGTAAGTTTCAAAAATAATTTACAATCAAAAGTCATAATCAAAATTCACAATCAAAAGTATATTGCATTATAGCTCATGTATGCTTTATTAAGTTCTGATGTTCATTTTAGCTGTTACTCCCCCTTGCTAGATGCCAAGATTTTATATGCTTTACATATTTGCTCTATGCTTATATTTGCTATGTGTTATTTATTGTTCATGTTTGCGTTATCATATTTGCTCAATATTTCTCCCCTTTTGACATCAATCAAAAAGAAATTGAGGGGCATAGACACAAAAAGGTTTCGCACATTAAAAGCATAGTCACATTACACAAAGTCATAGAGGTACAAGCCAAACTTTAAAAAAAAAAAAAAACAAAAAAATAGAAAAAAAAAGCTAATACATAGAAAGTGCTGAATACAACACAAAGTGATTAACAAATCAATTATCAGCATCATCATCATCATCCTCTTTAGCTTCTTCTTCAGTACCTTCCTCTTCATCACCTTCCTTATAGCCTTCCTTAGACTCTTCATCATCACTCCGAGGAGTAGAACTAGTACCCATAGGATTAACACCACGAGATGAGCTAGCATGATTCTCCTCAATACGAGTGAGGTGATAATCAAGTGACAAACAGGTAGTGTGAAGTGAAGAGACATCCTCCTGAAGGGATTGAAGTCTGGATCTCATGTCTCTATTGAAGGTGGAGAATTCATGATGAAAGGGAATGAACTAAGAAGGTGTATCAGCAAGAGGTCCTTGGTCTTGAACTGGAGGAGGAGGAGGAGGTGCAACTGCTAGTGCTCTTTAAGGTCTTCTTCATTTTAAGAACCAACCCTAGTCATGCTTTTCATAGCCCATTTTCTTGAGGGTTGTGAAGGTGAAGAGGTTATAGCGAGTCTGTTTGATGAACAACTCAGAGGGTGTGGTAATGTCAAGCTGAGCAAGAATAAGGTTCAACATACCTCCATAAGGAAGAGTTACTCTAGTATCTTCTAACTTGGCCCACATCCATTTCAAAATGATGTTGAAGAGATCAAGCTTCTTTTTCACAAATACCATAAAGCAGTCAACATAGGAAATATGATCGTAAGAGCTGGCCTTAGGTAGGATGTTATTGGAAATGATTTTATGAAGTATTTGGGCCTGGAGGTTCAGTTGTTTATACATTGGTGGATGACCAAAGTATACGGGTTCTTTTACCATAATTAGAGGCAGAAACTCTTTGGATGTGAAGCCTTGCTCTAGAATCCAAGATTGAGCAAAGGCAGGACATTCGAATTCACTCGGGGTGATATACAGAATGGGAGCTAGAATTTGAGGAAAATTTTCTTGCCTCTAACCTGAGTGGTTCAAATGTTTTCTCCATGAATCATGTTGGCATAAATGATTTTGACTAGATTGGGGTACATGCCTTTGGCTTGATAAACGACAAAATTTTTCCAATCTATGTTCCTAAACATAGGCAGTACTTCAAAGAATTCGGAATCGAAAAAGGTGGTGTCAATCACCTTACCAAATATTGGGTCTATAGAATGGAGAGTATAACAATAAAGAAGCTTTGAGTGGGGAGTGACTAGCTATTGCTCGATATTATTATCGTCCTTTACGGAAGAGGATCCTCGGTTTCCCGTGGTCTTAGTGCGAGGCATCGTTGTGTTTTTGGAGAACGGAACCTTAGAATCCGAAGGAAGGAGTGCATAAGAAGGAATTTGGGCTGTGATTTGAGGGATTTTGAGTGAGGAAGCAAGGAAAACAAAAAGGTGGAACTTCGGGTGAGTGATGGAGCAGGAGCCAGTAGCCTAAAGTTAGGGTTTTCGCGCTTAAAATATATAGATTCCGCGACTTCAGGTGCATAAAGATTAAGTTTAATTGCCTAAATATTTATAGAACTTATTTCTTAATAGGCAGTAGCACCTCAGTCGCCTAAGGTCTACTGGCTCAGGCGTTTAAACCATCAATATATAGTGCTCACTCACATAAGGTTCCAAGCTCAGTTGCCTGAAGTCCCTGATTTCTTAATTTTCTCATTTTGTGCAATATGAAACCTACCTAATTCACTTCCCACAACCCAAGTTCTCTTCTAATGGACATGAATCTTTCTTCGGAGAGAGGTTTTGTAAAGATATCCGCCCATTGGTCATTTGTGTTTATAAATTCAAGTATGATGTCTTCTTTTTGAACATGATTTCTTAGAAAGTGGTGTCTTATGTCAATGTGTTTTGTTCTTGAGTGTGATATTGGATTTTCAGAGATGTTTATAACCCTTGTGTTATCACATTTAATTGGAATGATGGAATATTCTAGATTATAATCCTTTAATTATTGTTTCATATACCAAATTTGTGCACAATAACTCCCAGCTGTTACATACTCAGCTTCTGTTGTGGATAAAGCTAAGAAGTTTTGTTTCTTTGAAAACCAAGACACTAAGGATCGCACTAGAAAATGACCAGTCCCACTTGTACTTTTTCTATTTATCTTACACCCTGCATAATCGACATTCGAATAGCTAATCATTTCAAATCTAGTGTCCTTAGGATACCAAAGTCCTAAATCGATTGTTCCTATCAAGTACCTTAGGATTCTTTTTACAGCTATTTGATGTGATTCTTTAGGTGCTAATTGAAAACGTGCACACATGCAAACACTAAACATTATATTGGACCCACTAGCTGTTAGGTATAGCAAACTTCCTATCATACCTCTATAATATTTTATATCTATCGGTTTTCCTTTTTCATCTTTATCAAGGCTTATGGAAGTGCTTATGGGGGTACCTATCGGCTTACTACTTTCCATATCAAATTTCTTAAGCATATCTTTTATGTATTTGAAATATTGACTTATAAAAGTTCCATTTTTTGCTTGATTGATTTGTAATCATAGGAAGTAGTTCAACTCTCCCATCATGCTCATTTCAAATTCTTCTTGCATCATTTAACAATTTCTTTACATAGATTATCATTAGTTGCACCAAAATTAATATCATCTACATAAATTTGGATTATGAGCATATCATCTTTCCTAGATTTGATAAACAAAGTACTATCAACCTTACCTCTAGAAAACCCTTTATCTAGCAGGAATCCACTAAGTCTTTCATACTAAGCCCTAGGGGCTTGTTTTAAACCATATAAGGCCTTAGTTAGCTTGTACACATATTCAGGTTTTTGTATTTCAAAGCTTGGTGGTTGTTCTACATATGCCTCTTTATTAACATGACCATTTAAAATTGCACTCTTTACATCCATTTGATACAATTTAAATTCCTTATGAGATGCATAAACTAAGAGCATCCTAATTGCTTCCATTCTAGCTATGGGAGCAAATGTTTCATCATAATCTATTCCTTCTTCTTGGTTATATCCTTTAGCTACAAGTTTAGCTTTATTTTTAACTACAATTCCATTTTAATCCTTTTTATTTCTAAATACCCATTTAGTTCCTATGATTGAACGGTTATCTGGTTAGGGAGCTAATTTCCATACTTTACTTCTTTCAAATTGATTTAATTCTTATTGCATGGCAATTATCCATGAATCATCATTTAGAGCTTCTTCTACATTCTTTGGTTCATTTTGAGATAAGAAAGCATAGTAATTGCATAAATTTTTCAAAAGAGGATCTTGCAGTTATACCTTGTGATGGTTCTCCTATTATTTGATCTTTTGGATGATTTCTTACATATTTCCATTCTTTTGGTAATTTAGTATTTTCAATAGCATTATTATTTGATTTTTCTTCATTTTCTTCTTCTTTTGCTTTTACTATTTCTAAGTATTCTTGTTTTTGATTAGTTTGTACTTCTTCAATTTTTAATGGTTTATTGAATGGACTTTCTTCCTCAAATGTTACATAAATTGATTCAAAGATGGTAAGAGTTGTTGTATTGTATATTCTATAGGCTTTGCTTTTTAATGAATATCCTAAGAATATCCCTTCATAAGCTTTTGCATCAAATTTTCCCAAATCATCTTTATCATTTAATACATAGCATTTACATCCAAAAATATGAAAATAAGAGATGTTAGGCCTTCTACCTTTCCAAAGTTCATAGAAAGTTTAATTCAAATTCGATCTTATTGAAACTCTATTTATCACATAGCACACGGTGTTTACCGCTTCAACCCAAAAGTATTTTGGTAAATTATGTTCATTTAACATTATTCTTGCAATTTTTTGAAGAGTTCTATTTTTTATTTCAACAACTCCATTTTGTTGTGGAGTTCTAGGTGCTGAAAAATTATGATTAATTCCATATTCATTGCAAAATTTATCAACATTTTTGTTGTTGAATTCTCTTCCTTGATCACTTCTTATATTAGAAACATTATATCCATTTTCATTTTGAAGTTTCTTACATAGATTGATTAACATATTACAAGCTTCATTCTTGGAGGCTAAAAACAATACTCAAGTAAACCTATAGTAGTCATCAACTATAACAAAGGCATATTGCTTACCTCCTATGCCTTGAGTTCTAATAGGACCAAACAAATCTAAATGGATGAGTTCTAAGGGTCTACTAGTAAATATATGTTTCTTCTCTTTAAAACTTGTTTTCATTTGTTTTCCAAGTTGGCAAACATCGCAAATTTTATCTTTTATGAACTTTGTATTTGGTGAACCTTTAATTAAGTTCTTTCTAGATAGGTTTGATAATAGGTCCATGCTTGCAAGTCCTAGTCTTCTATGCCAAAGCCAACTAGCTTAAATTCATGGCAGCCAAGCATGTTACACCTTGAGAGACTAAGTTTTCAAGATTTATACAATATACATTATTTACTCTATAGGCTGTGAATAGGATTTCATGTTTTCTAGGATTTTGAACTATGCACTTATCTTGCTTAAAGATTATATCAAGACCTTTGTCACTAAGTTGACTTATGCTTATAAGGTTTTGTTTTAATCCATCAACTAACAAAACATCATCAATTGTAAGAGAGGGTTCTTTACCAATTTTACCTATTCTGACAATTTTACCTTTGGCGTTGCACCGAAGATCACATAGCCTCCATTTTTTTAAATTGGGGAGGTGAACTTTGTTCTATCTCCCATCATATACCTTGAACACCCACTGTCCAAGTACCATTTTTCCTTTGATGGAGTAGTCCTAAAGCAAACCTACAAGGAAGAATTCATGGTGTTACTTTTGGAACCGAAACCTTCTTAATTCTTTTTAAGTCATGCCAAGTTTTAGTGTTTACTTTTCACTCATTCTAGATTTTGACATATTTCTTTTTAAGTGGACAATTAAACTTTATGTGCCCCATATTTTTACACAAGTAGCAAGTATTTTTTTCATCTATATTTGTAGAAGATGTGCTTGCATAGTGTTTTGCTTCTTTTACAAAGTATCTCATAAATAAATTTTTCTTCCTTTTGTTTTCTATTCCATTGTAAACTATTCCTTCTTTATTACTAATCATCCTTTGTTGTCCAACCATCTTTTCAAAATTCTCTTTACCTCTAGTAAAGTTGTAAATTTTTTTATCTTTATCTTCAATTTTGCTTTTAAGTTCACTTATTTCTTGGTCTTTCTTGCCTTCATCATTTACTCGTAGTTTTACTAACTCTTGAGGCATATTGTTTATTTTCTTTAGTAGATCATCAATATAAGAATCTTTTTTCTTTTTCAGCCTATTTAGAACATTCTAGTTGATTCTTAAGTTTTTAATTTTGTTCTTTTAAGGCTATGTTTCTATTAGACACTTTGATGAACTTATTGTGTAAGTTGAACAATTCAGCTTGGATCTCCTTGTAAGAAGGCATACTATCACATGAATTATTACTAGACTCTCCACTAGATTCTTCCGATGAACTATAATAAGAGTTTAACTCAGCATTGTGTGCCATAAAGCACATGTTGGAAACTTCTTGTTCACTTGAGTCATCCTCCGATTCATTTGAGCTTGTGTCATCCCACGTAGCTTTCATTGCCTTCTTACAATTATAACATGTAGGTGGATCGTTTTTAGTTTCCTTTGTGTTTGTTTCACCTTTGTTAGTTTTAGATCCTTTAAATTTCTTAGGAAATTTCTTATTCTTCCTAAAAAATTTTCTAAGTCTTTTAGTGATAAAGGCTAATTCTTCATCTAATTCATTTTCTTCATCCTCATCACTAGAACTTTCTTTACTAGCCTTAAGGGCTATTGATTTCTTATTTTTATTATTGTTCTTTGAATTTCTTTTATTCATTGTCATCTCATATGTTAGTAGAAAACCTATTAATTCATCTAGGGAGGTGTTTTTCAAGTTTCTTCCTTTCGTAATGACAGTGACCTTAGGTTCCCAAATTGGTGGTAATCCTCTAAAGATTTTTCGGATCATTTCATAAGTTGAGTAATTTTTTCCTAAGGCATTGAGGGAGTTTATTATATGTGTGAACCTAGTGTACATACTAGTGATGGTTTCATCCAGTTTCATCTTAAAGGCCTTTTACTCGCTTGTGAGCATGCTAATTCTACTATCTCTCACATCTATAGTTCCTTCATAGATTACTTCTTACTTGTCCCAAATTTCTTTGGCTGACTTACATGCTATGACCCTATTAAACTCATTAATGTCTAAAGCACAATATAGTGCATTCATGTCACTAGAGTTAACTTGCATCATTTTATAATCACTGTCGGTCAAGTCTTTTTCTTCTTTAGGGGCTTCTTTACCATCTACGAGCTGTAGACACCTTATTTTTGCCCTAGCTAAATAAAACAAGGGGTCCCCTCTTAATTCTCTTATTATTATTATTATTATTATTATTATTATTATTTTCCTATATTATTAGTACTTTACTATTACTTTGTTTGTATTTTTATTATCATTATTATTATTATTTTTCATTTTTATTATTATTACTAGTACGTTTATTATCTTTATTTTATTTTTACTTTACTATAATTACTTTTATTTTTCATTTATTTTATTGTTTTTATATTTATTACTATTATTATTATTATTAGTATTATTATTATTATTATTATTGTTTTTTATTATTTTTAGTAATGTTATCATTATTATTATTATTATTATTTATTACTTTTAATAATAGTGTTTTATTTTTATTAATATTATTATTTTATCTTCATTTTTATTTTTTACTATAATTATTTGTTATTATTTACTAGTAGTATTATTATTATAATTATTATTTATTACTATTATTACCTTATTGATGTTATTACTATAATTATTGTTATTATTATTACTATCTCTATTATTATTATAATTATTATTATTATAATTATTATTATTATTTCTATATGTGTTATTACCTTAAGAATAAGAGCATAAAAAATAAAATAAAATAAAATAAAATCCAAAAAAGGAAATGTTTTTAGGGTTTTTCAAAATTTTTTTTATAAGAAGAGAAGGCTGCACAAGACGGAAGGGGGGGGGGGGGGAGCGCACAGCCGGCAGCGCAGAACCAAAACCAAAGCAAAAAACCTCCCAGCCACCATTCCGACCACTAGCCGGAGGACCGGGCGATTCTGCTTCTTCTCCATCTTCTTCCTCTTTTGGACCTCTCTCTCTCGCATCCCCCATCTCCATTCCCCACTCTCTTCTCTCGCCCTCGCCAGTAGCTCCGGTGTATCCCATTAAATCCCAGAACCCCCTGCCAGAGTACCAGCAACCGCCAACCGCACCACCCTCCCCGCAGCAGTGCACCAGCGATCCCAGTAGCCCTCTGCAACCAGCTTCTCCGGCCACCCTCTGTGGTAGTCCTCCTCCAGCCGTTCCAGCCAGCCGAGCTCCTCTGCCTCTCCACGAACCAGCAGCAGAACCGCAGCACCCGCAGCTAAGCAACTGGCCCCACCCATCTCCGACGATCCTGCAAGCGCCCCGTCACACCAGCCTCCGGCGACGCACAGCAACCCAGCAGCCGCCGTCGTCACTGTCAGTCCCACCACTCGCCGTTTCCGCCGTCACCGCCTCATCGCCCATCCTCCGGCCACTAGCCTCCTCTCCGTCAGCCCACGGTAAGCCTGCGGTGAGTCTCCCTGCCTCCTGCCATCACACAAAGCACACACACACACACACACACACGTATTGATTTTTTTTTTTTTTAGGGGCGTTTAAATCTTTGTCCTATTTATTATGTATATTGAATAGTTGATATTATTATTGCAGGAATTTTTGTTAATGTTGTAATATTAGTATTTAATATTCATGTTTATATTTTTATCATATTTATTATAAATACTAATTGGCTTATTTTGTTTTTGTAGGATTCATTTTTTGTTTGATCGGGTCTCAAGTGACAAATTTTGAACTTTCTAGTCATCTTTTTTTTATTATTTATTATTTATTATTATTTTTATTATTAAAGTTTCTTATTATTGTTATGTATTTGTTATATTTATTACGTAGATTGCTTCATTATTATTATATGCTATTATTGTGTTTATTATGTAGATTGTTTCATTATTATGTTTATGTTTATATAGTTGATTTGCATATATTATATATTGGTTACGGTTAGCATGTTGATATATCTAGTAATATTGTGTTTAGTATTTTAGTGTATTTGGCATGTTAGTTTTAAGGTATGTTCAATATTATAATGGATATTACATATTATATATTTATTACTATCATATTTGTAGTATTTTAATGTACACAATATCATTCATCTTGGTAACCTTAGTATTTTGAGATTATGTTATTATATTGTATATTAGGGTATATTTAAAATTGCCGCATTACTACTATATATTTTTAACATTATATATCATGTTTTGATTTATTGTATTCTCATATTTTGATTTATTGTATCTTGATGTACTTTTAGGGTTGAAATTGCTTCCATATAAATTATGTATTTAGGGTTTTTGGTCATTATTGTACTCACTTTGTATTTAATATTTGTATAGCTAGGGTTGTGTATTAATTTTGGCAACCATTTTGTATTTATTATTTTCAGCAATACCTTGTTTCCATAATTACATTATTTCTTTACTTGTGCATAGGTTTCCATGTTTTAATTTGAATCTTGGTTTATCTTTTTTATCAATTATTTCCATATGGGTGTAAATGTATTTATAGGATATTAGGGGTGCATACCATTAGGAAGATTATTATTATTACCTTTTGTCTATAGTGTATTATTATTATTATCATGTGTGAAATTATTATGTTACCATTATGATATTTAGAATATGTATTTATTGTTAATATGTGCGTATTAATATTATTTATTATTGTCATTATGGGATTACTAATATTAATATTAATATTATTATTATTATTATTATTATCATTAGTACCATTATTATTATTTTTACTATTGTTATTTATTATTATTATTATTATTATTATTATTATTATTGTTATTATTATGTTCATTATTATAATGATTATTATTATTTTATTTTCTTATATATATACATTTTATTATTAAATATTTTTGATTTTTATAATCCCTATGATTTTATTGCGGGGATATGAGCCTTCGGGCATTACTTACCCTATGCTCTGAGGGAATATATATGTATATATTATCTTTATTTATTTACTACTTTATTTATTTATTTATTTATTTTTACATGTATTTATAAATTCATAAAAGGAGTAATTTAAAGAATTATTAGATTAACTTAGGGATAATTTCAAATTAATTAGGTACCGTTCGTAAGAACGGGCGCGTAGGGGGTGCTCGTACCTTCCACTCGCGTAACCGAACTCCCGACCCCAACTCTGGTAATGTAGACCGATTCTACCCCTAACGGGGTAGTAATCATGTGTTCTAACCGCACTAAAGGTTAGTGGCGACTCCTACACCATATTTTTCCTTGAAAACTTAAAAATGATTTTAATTTCGCCGCCCGGGGCACACGTGCTCCCGGGACGTCGCGACATACGAGTTTAGTAGGAATGTAGTAACCATGTGTGACAACCTTCCATGCTTTCCAATCCATGGTTTGAACGTATATCCTCTTTCTTTGTTTCCAAAATGTATAATTTAAACCAAAAAATATAGGCGGTCTAGTAAAGGATTGGCCTTCAGCAAAAGAGGAAACACCTAGGTGTGCCATTTAGACCTTTATATAGCTTCTAATTAGGATTTGCTATAACTAGGCCCTGATACCAATTGAAAGTCAAGGTGTTATTCCAAGAGGGGGGTTGAATTGGGTTTATAAAAATTCTTCTAAGTGTTTTTCTGAATTTTCAACCTTTTGTAAACTAAAGTAAACACACAAGAATGACTTAATTTTAATTCAACCACAATCCAAACACAAACCACAAATCAAATAATAAACAATCAACCAATGTCAATACTTAACCAAATTGTGAAAGCTTGCAACACTTTCTTATTTCAACAATTGCCAATTTTCAGTTCGTAGCCCTATATGAATGATTTTTTTAAGCGCTTTATTTAATCAAGATTTCCTCAAGCGGTTAATCAACATAGTCCCATTAAGTTTTCTTCAAAATATTATACTTTTTTAAATTAAAAGGTCTTCTCAATCTCAGTTTTCAGCAACCCTACACTTTGAAACACAATTTGTATATATTGAAATTTAAATAGAAAAGGGTAGAAAAAGTGAGACCGAGTTTTTTTTACGAGGTTCGGCTTAACCCCAGCCTATGTCCTTGCCTTAGGCAAGCCCACCTAAGAATTCCACTAACTTGTTCCTTTTTGGGCAGAGCAAACCGATTACAACCGTCCTTTAGGGTGGAGCCCCCTCTCCAAGTGATACCTCACGCTCGATTACAAGAAAAGGTTTCTTTTGTACATAGAATGCTTTCAGATAGAGCTGGTTAGTACAATTGAAAGCACTATATACTTCAATAACAAATATAAAAAGAAATATAGTTGAAGCTCAAGAACAATTTCACCGGATTACTTCTCTAGATGGAAATCAACAATTTAGATTGTAGTGCTCAGAGAAGAATGATCAGTACTTCAAAATATCTCAGCAATTTAGAATGAAAGATTTGAGCAAGAGAGCCTTGAGAAAGCAAGAGAGTTTTTCAGCTTGAAAGCAAAATTTCAATTGCTTGGTGTGAGTTTGATTTGTGAATACATGTATTTACAGGCTCAAAAAGGTTAATTCATGTTGCCCAAGTTTACTTGGAGTACTTTCCAAGTTTTTACAAAATTTGGGGTACGAGAAACTTAAATTTGAATTTTAAAACTTTTAAAAAATATAGTCGTTAACAGTGTTCATTCGCTTGAGGTGTCGAGATCAGTTGCCTGAGGTTCAACTGAAAACAGGGTCAGGCATCTGAGGTGACAAGGGTTAGTTGCCTAAGGTTACACTCCCTCTTCAGAAATTCATCAAGAAAATCTTGAGGCACTTGAACTTATTCTTCAGTCACCTGAGAAAAATCTTTAGGCGCCTGAGCTTTCTCTTTAGTTGCCTGAATAGACAAATTTTCTGTTTTTCAAGTTAATTTTTAAAAACACTTAGCTCTCTTACTTTGTTACTTATAAAAACATTTTTTAGGATTTTAAAATAAGGTCTCTAAGTCCAAGACAAACCTTGATGAGTTTCAAAATATTTCCACATGATATTTGGAATGAAGTACTTACATATCTCATCCTAAAGCCTTAAATACTCTAAGCTTTGAAGCTTTGAATCCTCTTAGACTTTGAGCTTGAGACAAATTTAGGTTTCCACATGCTTTTGATCATTTTGGTTCACTTAAGCTTCCTTTGGATCACTTTGAAAATGAGTGCGGCTTTATGGTCCTTGGTGATCTCGAACTTACATTTCTTTTGATATTTTGAACTTTGTCAATTAAGCATGCCTGAAACATCATCACTTAACAACAATATGTTAAATCAATCTTCATTTGTTATCATCAAAATGCGATTCGAAAGCCATGTTAGGCCAACAAAATCCTCTTGCTGGTTAGCTTGACGTGGGGACGTAGGCTGGTTTGGTCGAACCTCAAAAAAATATTATGTCCATTCTCTCTTCCCTATACTCTTTAGTTTCTGCATTATATTTTCCTGAACATGCATTTTTTTAGTTAATGTATTGTGAATGTTTTGCATGTTTTAAATATTGTGAATGGTTGAGAAATACAGATACTGCTATATTGGTTTACATATCTGCTCAGTTAAATATTATTAGTTATCGCTTCAAAGAGACCCTAGGTTGAGTTATACTGATTGTGGATCTTAAAATAGAGATAAAGTGACCTAGGAAGTTTTAAATTTCCAATTCACCCTACTTTTGGGAATACACCATTTCTGAAAATTGGTATCAGAACCTCGTTACAAAAAGTTTGACCGCTTGTGTTAAAGATCGAAATGACTCTCATTGGTATATCCCCATTCGATGAGGGACAGTCAGTTACTAGGCCTCTGTATTTTGTGGTGTGGATTTCACCACCTGGAAATTAAGGATGAACATATTTATAAAATCTATGGACTAGAGGGCCTGGCAAGTGATTTCTAAAGGAAGTTGTGCACAAATAAATAAAAATGATTTTAATCTTATTAATTCTAATTCCATGGATAAGTTATACTGTGCTTTAGAGACTAATTTTTTTCAAGAGATTAAGGCTTGTTGTAGTGCACAGGATATTTGGGAAGAGGTGGACAAGAAATGTGGAGAGTCTAAGGAAAAGAAAGCCACCACTCTACTTGCTTCAAGATCAATCAATCAAGAAGTGGCAAATCATGAGCTAATAACGTTAATTGATGAAGAGGTATATGCCTCTCACTCTATTTCTATTGATGATTGGTGTAGTGAATGCTACTATACATTATGTGATGAGTCATCTGGTAGCACATGTGATAATCCTGAAAATGATGCATGCAATGATTCATGTGAAAATTATGATACATCTTGTAATGCGTCATGTAATATATGTGCTAGTGAGTGCATGCCTTCCTCCGAAGAACTAGAAAAAGTTTTGTTAAAATGAATAAATTTCTAGTTAGGATATCTAAGCAAAAAACATTCTTGAAGAATGAAAATAAAAGATTGGAAAAACAATTAAAATATTTAAAAGATTATCATGCCACCTTGAAGAAAAAAAAGATTAAAAAGATATTGAAAATCATCTGCTAAAGATATTGAAAATCATCTGCTCAGAATAAGAAATGGATGATTGTTCTAGAATAACACCCAAAACTGAAAATGAAAAAAATAATCATAATAAACCCTTTGGAATTAAAAGAAATATATCTTTAAAAAAGGGTTCATATTTTAATACCCAAGGTCATATTCATGCCTCATCGAGCAAACACAGGTTTAATAAGCATAATCTTTCTAATCTTTTTAAGGTTTATCTTTATTGTGAAAGAAAAGGGCATGCCTAGTTTAATTGCCTATCTAGAAGTGCTAGAGGCTTGGTCAAAGAGATGATATGGGTGATCATGAAAACAAACCCCTAAGGACTTGAGAAAGAGTGGGTTCCAATTGGAAATAGACAATTATTTAATCCCTCCTTAGTTCTCAGATGTAGGGGTAAAATGACTAAAAGGCTTAAAATGAAAATTCTTAGCACATACTTTCACAATATTATTTTGTAATACTAAGAACCTTAGGAATTCAAGCCAATATATATATACTAGTTAAAACATGAAAATATTAGCTATAGCATGTAAACTTTGAATTGTTAAGGAATGAGCCCTTATCTGCTTGAATGGGAAATATGTCTCCACTTATCCATATCATTCCTTCAGTTTATTCAGAGTAAAGGTTAAGGGTTTAACAGGTAAAATTATTTGAAACCTTATATTTATGAGATAGTAATATAAATCATAAACTCTTGAATAATGTCCTAGAAGCATGCTTGAGTAAAATCTACTTCCGAATGGACAAGGCATCTTTGCTAGATAAATAATTTTTAAGGCTTAACTCATGCTTGAATATGAATATATTAAGTTAAGTGTATTTTGTCCATTTCACTCAATTGAGCTTTAGGGATATGTCTCATACTAAATACCATTTTCCCTAAAACTCGATATTTGAACATTGAAGCCTTAATCAAAATTTAGTCATCACTCTAGGCTTAAGCACTAAGGATCATAATTGTCTATTCTACTAGTGTTAATTAAAAGACATTCTTTATAATTAAAATTAGAGGCATCCACTAAGGGAATCATGTTTTTCATATAGTCAAATAAAAATATTCCCTTTGAGCTTTAAATGTAAAAAATCTTTAATTTTTGATTCACCTTCTCCTTCATAGGAATTCTTTACCAACCACGATCACATTCGGTAAAGTTTCATCCTATTCCTTGGTTCATATCCTTGCTCTAAATTGTGATCATATATAAAGGATACCTTCCAATAAAAGAAATCAGAATTCTCCAAAGAGCAACGTTCAAATACTCATGTCCTTCTAATTGCTCTTCGCTTGATCTGTTTGGACATACTAGCTAGCATGAAAATATATTTTTTAAAATATGTCCTACTTCTCTGGAATACTCTTTTGAACTTAAATATAATCAAATTGTGAAGTGTATTTATCCAAATTCTTCTTTTAAGCTCTCAAGCTTTAAGTCAAATCATTTAGAGCTTTTGTATGAAGTTGAATGGCTAATATGATTGCACTAGGTATTCATTCGATATGAAAGTACAAAATTCAAAGAAACCTATGCACGAGCAATTAAAGTTAAAGACCATTCGAACTTGGGCCTCTCACGAGTTGAAATCCATAAGAAAAGGGGCATATTAGGCTTATGACCTTGAAGAAATTTTCATTGTGACATTTTGGTCCTCTAAGCCTAGGCAGTCAAAGCCAAGTTTGAATCATTGAAAATCTAAGGCACTTGGCTAAGTAATTAGAAAATGAAAAAGACATTAAATGAATTGAGTGCATAACTCAGGGGGAGTATTTATCTTTCATGGTTATAATTTAAATGCTCTTTTAATATTATATCATTTATGCTCATATGCCATTATAAGAATAGTGTTGCAGATTACTATCCATAATGCACTGAATGATTAAATTTCTTTGATGGAAGGTTTATGTTTTGTATGAATTATTGCTTAAGCTATTGGATTGCATGCTTAATTTGGAACGCTATATGCAAGACTATTGCAAAACTTTGTGATATGCATGCTGATAGTGGACTAGGTTGTTGCATGCTTAAAATGAATTGTTTATTGAAAACAACCAAGTTTTAGCCCATGAATTTTTGGGAAAGGTTCTATTTACAGATTGCACGTTGCCGAAATCTCGTGAGATTTTTTTCCCAAAATAATCAAAGTCCATAAACCATATGATAAAATGAATGCTAAACTATTTTTTGAAATGATGAGTGATGGTTAAACGAATATTAAACTTCATGCTTACATAATCATTGTATATTTTGGAGAGCTAAGCTCCATCCCTAGAGAAATAGCAATAAATGACTCACATGCATCATGTTTAGCTTCTTGAATATTGAGACTCTTCTAAAAATCCTGAATATCATATCCTCCTCTTAAAGCTATATGAATAGATATGGATCGTTCTTGGTTATGAACACAAAATCATGCCTTAATATATTTTCTCTGATGCATTTGTGACCTATAGGGATGATAGTACTGGTCGCATAGTAGAATGAATTAATTTTTATCTAGTATATTGATTTAAAATGATTGCTTATACTACTTGACATACTTAGTGAAATTAATTTTGATAAGTATAAGCAGTTCATTGCATCTAAGCTAGGATTCAAACTCATAGGGGGAGCATATGAAAATATATTCCTATCTTGTCATGTTTACCAACATTTTATTTTTGACTTAGATGTGCTTTTGAAATCATTGTGGCTTGTTCTAAAATGAAATGATTTTATTAAAAATCTTAGTTTGAGATATGTTGTTTAGCCATAATCATTTTAGTAGCCATGTGATCTGGACTTAAATTTTCATACCCTTAGGATCTATATGGTTGCATTTTTCTAGTCACATTTTGTTTTGTGCTTAAATGACAACTAGAAAAATTGAACTTGCATGATCTTTAAAGTTTTTTTTTTCAGCAAGCACAGCCCCCGATTCTTTTTTGACAATCTTAAAAGGGGATATATATATATATATATTAGCACACACACACACACACATGTATATATTTGTATGGCAAGATGACTTCAAAACTAAAATTCTATTTCCTTATTATTTATATATATGTTTTTGAATTACATAGCTGGTTCATTCATTTATGCATAAAAATGCATGCTAACTAGTTAGATCGATTTTATGCTCAAACATACACTTGATATCATATGTCGTATGTTTTAAACTCAAATCTTTTATGAGTCTTATGATATTGTTAAATTGAAACGGTTTGTGGATATCTCTGGCCTGACCATGATTATTATGTGTTTTTAAATTTTTTAATGGTCAGATGTACTATTTGTGTGTATAATAGTAATTTTTTTTTCTAATGGTTATAAAATTTTTATGCCCAAGTTTTATATCAAAAAGGGAGAGCTCTCTTAAGCTAAGCTCGTTTTAAATGGTTAAATTGTGTTATACTTAGTTTAGCCCTTTCCGTTGATGCCAAAAAAAATGGAGAATTTTATAAGCAAAATGATAAAAATGATAAAGGGAAAAAATTTTAAATAGAGTAAATATTTTCAATGGGGTAAATATTAGAGCTATAATGTGCTTCATTGCAAAATCTAAATGCATGATGAATGTAAAATTCATCTATCTTTGGATATGCCTAAGCTATACTGCTTATCTTTAGTTATGCATATTGTTAGGGGGATCCTTTTCAGACTTAACCCATTTTGCTCACATGTGTTCGACATCATCAAAAAGGGGAAGATTATTGATTTTTTGAGTATGATCCCTCTTTTGATGATGACAAAGCACTTGGAACTAATGTGTGTATCTAGTACTTGAACAGGTTAATAATTCAGAACACACACATGGAAAAGGATTCATGGAAGCCATGAAGGACTTAAAGACCATCTCATCTTGGCGTATTCCACAAAGAGCAAAGGAAAAAAGACATTTAACATTTTAATTTGTAATGCATTTTAGTTTTTGGTATGTCATAATGCTTATCATGCATGATAAGGATGAAAGCTCAAATCGACCATAGACATACCTTAGGGGACCAACAATTTTCTTGAAAAACCTTTTCCATCAAAGTCTAAAAACATACAAAAGGTTTTGAAATGTTTTAAAATAAAAATAGGGCTAAAACTCGCATTTTAACTAGGATCGGTCGACCAACCCTTCATGTTTTAAAAACCATAGCCAACTAAACTTGCCTTGAGGGCAAAATTGTAATTTTGATGAAGATCAGCTGACCGAGCCCAAAATGAACTAAAATGCCCAATGAATCAGCTATGTGTATCTGGCCTCTTATCCAAGCTCGGTCGACATATCGTTTTTCGAACAAAATATCCTCAGCCAACCGACCCTCAAGGACCGGTAGACCGACTTAAGCTTTAGCTGACCAAACCTACGAAGGTTAGGAAAATCACCCAGGCCCAACTGACCGGTACCCTCCACAGCCGACTATCCTTTACAAAAATTTGAAATATATATGTAGATCTGTCGACCCACGCATTCCCAGCCGACTGAATATCTCCGGTTGGCTAATTTTTTAGCACCTAAACATCATTAGTTTGTGATTAAACAAATTCTACAATGCCCTCAGTGCCCCTAACGGTCATAATTTGAAAAATGTCTATAAATACCCCTTCATAACTCAATTCTTGATGAGATATTAGATTGAAAATCCTCCCAAAAATATTTTTTGTACTTTATTCATTTTTTACTGTCTTTCTCTAAATTCCTTTGAAAAATTCTTATTAAAGGAGAGCCCTAATTATTATGCACTCTCTTCACTTGCAAATTTATTGCATTTGAAGATTGTTGGAGGATCATTTTACTTGGAGCATATATTTTTTATATCAAAAGTTTTTATTCACACATCTTTATTTTGAAAATTATTCTTGAGAGTAAGGATATAGTATCTCCCATACATTTTTCTTGATCAATATTTTTGTAAAAACTTATTATAGCTTGTGGATCTTTGTAAACATCTATTGCAAGATCCAAAGGCTGACTTGTGGTTATTTATAAAAATCCTTCTTGAGTCGAAACCCAAGATTTCCTTGAACTAAATCTTTGGAAATTATTTTGAGTAAGTTTTTAGGTAAATCAAGAGAACCTTGAGCATATATTCATATATAATATCTTTGCTTGAAAATTTTCTCATATTTTCTTATTGAGAAAATTATTTTTCATACCTTGAGTTCCTAATTGAAAGATATTTTTTGAGTGAAAAATATACATATTCACTTGAGCTTAAATTCATATCTTGTGTGAGTGGATTATAGAGCTTAAATTTGCACATATATGCTTTTTGAGAAGTATTTACTTGTACGCAAATTTTATTATCTGTTATATTCCAGCCGTGGCAAGAAGAGGGAGACTCGTCCTATAAGGATTCTCGGTTTGGCTCGAACCTGGTTAGGTGAGTTAGGAAGTGCACCATCCTGTAAAGTGTGTATGACTTGGTTCCACTCGAAAAGTAAACCGAGGTGTCTCCATCTCATAAAGAGAACCGGTTGTGGCTTAACCCTGTAATTGAGTCAGGGAGACTCCACCCTGAAAGGAGTATTGGTTGTGGCTTAGTCCCGTAATTGAGTTAGGAAGTCTCTGCCCTCTAAGGAGAGTGTAAACAGTGTCACTCCACCCAGTTAAGTGAATAAATAGTGGAATCCTCTTTTTGGTTAGCTTGAGGCCCTGCGTAGGCTGGTTTGGCCGAACCTTAATAAAAATATTGTGTCTATTTTCTCTTCCCTATACTCTTTAATTTCCACATTATATTTTCCTGCATATGCATGTTTTTAGTTAATGTATTGTGAATGTTTTGCATGTTTTAAATATTGTGAATGGTTGAGAAATACAGAGACTGCTATATTGGTTTGCATATTTGCTCAATTAAATATTATTGGTTACTGCATAAAGAGACCTTGGGTTGAGTTATACTGATTGTGGATCTTAGAATATAGATAAAGTGACCTAAAAAGTTTTAAATTTTCAATTCACCCTCCTCTTGGGAATACACCATTCCTAACAACTATCAATGATGGAAGATTGATCTAATGCTTAATTGAAATATTAGGTTCTTGTTTGAGTTCAATTGGTTAAGTACATCATATGAAATGGTTAATATAATAGGGCTTGGTACCTGTAATTAAGGGTGGCAAAAAAGGCTGAAACTCGACGGGTGACCCATGACCCATAACCCATGACCCGTCCATTTAAACTGGGTTTGGATTTTGTACAAGCTAACCCATTTATAAACGCGTCAACTCAGACTCGACTTGTTTATTAAACAGGTTAGGCGGGTTCGATTCGGGCCACCCATCGGGTGTCCCATTTATCTACATATGTATATAAGTGAAAACATTTTAACCCTAATTTCTAATCGGCCTCTGCCTCTTTAGCTTTTGATTTCATCCTTCATAGGGAGAAGTAGACTGTGATTTATGGTGTATTCCCAAAAGGGAGGTTGAATTGGATATTTAGAAAATTTAGGTCAAGTATATCCTACTTTTAAAACAACTAGTATTACACAACCTAGGTTTTACTAGTAGTCTCAAATCCTACAGATATTCAAGTATGCAAATACTTAAAGCAAATACAATAATCACAATAAATTAAACACAAGCATACAAGTGCAAAAAATAAATAGTTTAAGGAAGAGAGAGCAAACACAATGATTTTTTACGAAGTTTGACAAAATATGCCTACGTTCTCTCCTCAAGTCAACCCGCTTGAGGATTCCACTAACCAGCTCCCTTAATCAGGCAGAGCAAAACCGTTTACAATACCCTTTACAGAGTGGAGTCCCCCTTTACAACCGCTCCTTACATAATGGAGCCCTCTTCTTCAGACGATACTCCACATCTGATCACGGTTCACTACCCGAACTGCAAGGATACAAAAGATATGAAAAAGTTTTGTGTACAATGAGATGCTTCTCAAATAAGCTAGTGTGTACAATGGAATTCTATATGCACTCTTATATGATAGGATTTATGCTCAATAGAGTTTTTGGGTTTCCTCTTTCGAAAGATATTTGAAATAAATGAGAGAATATAAAATGTGTGATCTTTAATTCAAAAGAGAAAATATGCAATAGATGCTTTCAAAGATCTAAAAACTCCAAAGTTATTTCTTCAAAAAATGATTTTTAAAAATATAGTGTAGGAGAAGTTAGGGTTTAGCTCAAAAAGAATTTTGCAATTAAGAGATGAGCTCTTGAATCTTGCAATGGAGATGCTCAAAGATTCATTAGCTATACAAAGGTTTCCCCAAAAATATTTATCAAGAAAATAAGTGTGGGAGAAACAAAAGATGAGCTCTGCAAGAAACTTTTGCAAACAAGAGAAGAAGAGTAGAAAATATTTAAGTGTGCTTTTGTTTTTGAAAAGATGAGTGAAAATCAAAGCTCTAATATTTGAGAGAATATGCCAAATAATTAAAAGTTGATAAATGAGCTTTGAACAAGGTATATATAGGCACTTTCAAAAACTAGTCGTTAAGTGACCGTTAGGACATTAAAGAATGATTAAATTTGAATTTAATGACCGTTTTTGGCTTTAAAAATAGCCCAACCCGAGTGGTCTAGTCGACTAGCAGCTGGTCCGATCAATTGGCCTTAGGCGATTTTTCAAATCCCCGAGGTTTGGTCAACTGCCCGATAGACTAGATCATCCTTTGTTTGAAAGACGGTCGACTGAGCTTCCTATGACTTTCAAGGGTCAGTCGACTGGGGTTTTACGATCTCGCCTTTTGTTCTGTTCGGTCAACTGAGCTTATAGGTCTGGTCGACTGGGCTTTTATAAAATTGAAATCTTGGCCATGAGGTCTGGCCGGTCAACTGGGCTTTTGAGACTGATCGACTCGGTATCTTAAAAAATTGAATTTAAGCCCTCATTTGACCTCAAAAATGTTTCAAATCTTTTCGTATAAGTTAGGCATTTTATGAAAAAAATTTTCCATGGAAAGGTTTGACTCTTAAGGTCATTTTATGGTCACTATTGAGTAATAAACCACATCATGTAAGATGTGCAATTACAATACAAAATTAATGGATTACAATTGAAAATACAAAATATTCCCTCCTTGCTCTTCACTTTTCCATGCAACAAGTCAAGCTATGCGTTCTTTTAAGTCCCTCGTGGCTTTCAATTTACCTCAATTTTTTGTGTCTTCTAAAAGATAAATCTGTTGGAATACTAGATGCACGAGTGAGATAAGGATTATCAAATCAGGATAGGATTCATAAAATCATCAGAGACCCAGCTCAGCCGTGCTTGTGGATGACCCAGCTTCTGTCGTGCTTGTGGACGACCCAACCTTCAGTCGTGCCTGTGGATGGCACCAGTCTTCAGTCGTGCCTGTGGATGACCCAGCTCAATCGTGCCTGTGGATGACCCAGCTCGCCGCCACTTGTCTTTCTCTGGCGGCCAAGGTGGAGGAGACCCAAGTGCCTCTCCTATAGAAGATTCTGGTGCTTTCGAGTCTTTGGCGCTTCAGTGGAAGATGAATCCTCCCTCACTACCTCACGATTGAAGATTCTCACCCAGCACGCAGCACACAGCCGTCGGCCGCCGCCTGTCGCACGCTCGCAGCGGCAGTACCTCCCTTTGATCTGCTGCAGATCTGTTAGGCTGATTGCCCCATTTCATTAGAGAGCAGAGAAGCAGATCCGCCTCTCTAGCTTTCGATTTCAGTATTTAGAGGGAGAAGTAATGCCGTTGATGACCCAGCTCGCCGGTCGCCGCGGTTGCTTGTCTGTCTCTGGCGGCCAAGGTGGAGGAGACCCGAGTGCCAATAGGAGGGGAAAGCTGCAGTAATTCTTTGGAAACGCCCAGTTTTGTTTCGACGCTTCAAGCCTTCAATGGAAGATCTTCCTATATGTTTTCATTGTCTATTTTCTCAAGTCTTAACAATTATTCTCAGATTTTGTTCAATAAACTATAATTCGTATTGTGGTGTTGAGATCAACCTACGTTTCTTCTTCTTCTTCTTCTTTTTTTTAAATATCATTTTATATAAAATATTTAAAAATTTTTAAAATAAATAAATTATATTTTTTAAACTGATTATCCGTTTATCAAACAAGCGAGTTCGGATTTACATAATAATCAGCCAAATCTGAATTTGAATCCGTTTAATCCCAACCCGTTTATGACTCGCCCGAACCCGGTCCGCTACTCTATTTTGCCACCCCTACCCATAATGAAGGGGTCAAGGACACAGTTAAGTTGTATATTCTTAATAGACTTGTTGTACTATAGGCGTATTATGATAATTTTTTTTATTTTTTTGGGGGGGGTGGGGGGGTGGGGGTCAAAGGTGGTGTCGCCTTCATAAAGGACTTAATAGTAAAATATTACTCATGAAACAAGATAAGACAACGCATTCACGCGTGCACTCGTAAGAAATATTTTGAACATTTTTTTAGACCATAACTGAAGTAAGTGACGAGCTGGGTCAAGTTTATACAGTCTTTGAAAGCCAATAGCCACAAAAAGCCAAACCCAAACATATATTCCATTTTTCAAACCAGTAATACATACAGAATTAAAAAGGACATCCAGAGTGGAATTTGTGAGGACAAAACCTCTGTCTCTATCATGCATGAATCAATGGCGACAATCTCGTCCCGTATGCAGTAGCGTACTATAGCTTCGGTTGTTTCGCAGTAAATTGAAGAAGCAGACTCAATTCCCGTGTATTTAATGAATAGCATGTTCTGAGCTTTTACTTTTAGCGTATGGTCAAGTTGTTCTTATCTTTTTATTATTCTCCTTTTATTAAGTGGAATTTTGGGTATATTTAAATAGGATCTTCGATCTCATGGTGCATGCTTTTCTTTGTGCTGTAAATTTCTTCGAAGGTGCTGTTATGAAGAAGGGAAAAAGAATAGCAGCACCAGTTGGCAGCTAGCCCACGCTGCCCAAGTTTTCTTCTTCTTTTTTAAGTATATGGTGCAGATACAAAGAATCTACTTGGAAAATATATATTTGTTTGTTTTGTATATACATATAAATATTATGTTTGAATATTATTAATTATTTATGGAGTAAATGTATCTTGGGATAAGACATGTATACCTTGAATGGAGAAGTGTATCTGCATTTAGCATGTCTTTAATTCTTGTATCACAATGATTAACTCATAAGACATTTATGTGAGTGTGCCTTGATTTTGGATGTATATCTAATTTATTTTAGATACATCCTATTTATTAGGTACATGGGTAATGAATGGTCAAGTATGCCTACAAATAGATTCATATAGTCTTAGTTATAGAGAATATAGTTTATACACAACATAATTTCTATATACCAACATCTTCACATCATTCTCATCATCATTTGAGACTAGAGTGTTTAACAACAAAAGAAAGGTGTTCTTTTGTGGAACTTTACGCTCTTTCATTTTGTGCATAGTTGAAGAAAATCATACAATTCAAATCGGGTTGTTGTATTTTGAAGGATACAAGTCAAGTGGAGTCCACCCTCCCCCCCCCCCCCCCTCCCCGAGTTTTAATATTATGAATAAACATGCATGTGGAGAGTTTAATAACCAAAAAGGGATAATTATGCATAATGAAGGAGTGTTTTGCATTGAACCTTCACTTAGTAAACAATAATCTTTACTCCAAAGTCTATAGTAGTCTCAATTTGAACTATGACGGCTTAAGGGAAATAAAGCATTATTGATCACACATAAATGATCTAGATGTTGACATTAACTTTAACTGCCAACAAGTTTCGGCCTTGTGTTAGTCCCAGTTTTATGAGTATATTTGAGAATAAATCCAATTCTCATAGAAAGCAGTCCCACTTTCATGCTCATATAGGAGAAATCTGTCAAAGGTGCTCTTGTAAGTTTAACACCCTACTCATAAGAGATACATGTTATCATTAAGAGTTTTATAAACTCAACCTTCCCCATTACAGAATAAATATACTCACACCATAAGATTCGTTCTTCCCATTGAACCTAATTAATATAAGATCTCTGGTCCTTGGGTTGGGTATCCTCATATGTGGCTCATGATTTTATGGGCTTCAATCCCATCCCCCTCAATGTATTCGAGGCCCTTTCTCTTGCTAAGTCCTTAGTTAATGGATCTGCAAGATTCTTAGTAGATCTTATATATAATTCACATTAATGATGTCATTACTTAATTATGATCTCACAGTACTATGTTTCTTTCTTATAAGTCTACATTTACTGTTATAAAACAATTATTCACTCTAACATTTGCAATAGTACTACCATAATTATTTAGGATAGGTGGTATTGGCTTTTCCCAAAATGGAATTTCACACAACATATCTCTCAACCAACTTACTTCCTCACTAGCTAAAGCTAAAACAATTAGCTCAGCTTCCATAGTTGAGTTAGCAATTATTTGTTTGTTTTTTACATCTCCAACAAATAGCACCACCATGCACCTAAAGTAAAAATATAATTAGTGGTATAGAGGGAATTGTCTGACAAAGTATTTCAATCGGCATCACAAAAACCTTTAAGTACTATTGGATACTTCGTGAAAAGCAAGTCATAATTTCTGTACAAGTTAAATACTTCATTAAATATACACTCAAGAGAATTCCAATATTCTCCACTTGGCTTGCTAGAAAATCTACTAAGTACTCCAATGCATAGGTAATGTCAAGTCTAGTCAAATCAGATGCATATCTTAGGCTATCAATAACGCTACTATATTCCTTTTGATTAATCACTTCATTTTCACTCTCAATCAGAAATAAGTGATTACTTGAATAAAGTAGTAGAGATATGCTTACATTTATCGTATCCATATTTATTCAAAATTTTCTCAATGTAATGCGACTGATCAAGAAATATGTCATCACAAGATATGATCTTCTAACTTTCATGCCTAAAATAACATTAATTAACCTCACTTAAATCTTTTATTTCAAAATGCTTTTTTAGCGTACTTTTTTTGTTTTTATCTATTACGTGCAAATTTGAACCAAAAATTAGCAATCATCCACATAGAGACTAATGATAACATGTGAGTCTTCCCAAGATTTATAACAGAAACACGTGTGTGACTCTTTTATATATATATACATTCTTAATCATGCAGGAATCAAACTTTTCACACCATTGTTTTGGAGCTTGTTTTAAGCCATAACGTGACTTATTTAATTTACACACTTTATTTTCTTAGCTACGCTCTATAAATCCTTAGTCGGTCCATATAAATCTCTTCATCAAGGTTACCATGTAAAAAAAAAAAAAAAAAAATGGTTGACTTTATGAGTCCTATCCCATTTTGATTATGACAAATCCAAGGTATCTCACTTGTGCATGTATTGCTTCAATAGATTACCTATTAGAAGGCACGTAGAGTCGAGGTTCGATCAAGGCCATATGGAACTTAAAAGACCACTTCACCTTGCATATGACATGACAACATGAAGAGCAAAGAATGAAGACATTTTATTTTGTGTTTTAATTGCATTTGAGTATTGGTCTATAATAATGTATTCATGCATGATAGGAATGACAACTCAACAAAGACCATGGATTGACCTTATGTCCTAAAACCTTTCATGAAAAATCCCCCCACTAAAATAACATACTCATATATGTAGGGGTGAAGTTTTTAGGACAAAATCTTAGTTTTTCACTCAACTCAGTCGACCGAATCTTTCAAGTTCGAATAAGCTCAGTCGATCGACCTTGCCTTGAGGGCAAATTTGTATTTTTATCTAGGCATAGTCGACTAACCTTATTTACTCTTGAAATGCCCAGTCAACCGACCAAAATGAACTAAATATGCCTTAGTCGACCGAACTATGAAGGCTTGGAAATCGCCTCTAGCTCAGCCGACCAAGCCTCACTGATTTTTTGAATTTTACATAGGTCAGCCAACCGATGCCTTCACCAGTCAACCAATCCTTTCAGGAAAACCAATTTTTGCTTGTGGTTAGCCGACCGACGCCTTCGTCAATCGACTAACCCTTTTGGGTTGCTCGATATTTTTAGCGCTAAACACAATTTTTTTCACAATTAAACATTTATAAAATTTCCACTATATCCCTAATGGTCATAATTTTTGGGAATTCTATAAATAGGCCATCATAAAGCTTGTTTAGAACTTTTGATTAGCAAAGAAGTCCTCTAAAAATATTTTGTGTTGTTCTTACTTTTCTCACACATACAAGCATTCATTTCACTCTCTTTCACTTATTTGCTTGCATATTCTTTTAAAAAGAGAGCACAGTACCCATCTTCTTCATTTGCATATTGATTGCAACTTGGAGTTAGATTGAGTACTCATTCTTGTGAGCATTCTTACATTTATTTCAAAGCTAATACTCTCACTCATTCATTCATTGTAGAAAATCGATTTTTAGAGAGTAAGCTTGAGTTCTTCCTAGAGTATTTGATTCATAAATATTTCTTGGGAGATCTCTTTTATAGCTTAAGAGTATTTGCATATTCATCGCAAGATTCAAGGGCTTGCTTGTGTTTTTATTAGAAAAATATTTTCAGCAAGCTAAACCCTAATATCTCTTTTATTTCATATTTGAAAAACATTTTTGAGATAGTGGTTGGGTTCATATATATAAATACATTTTTGAGGGTTGTCATATATACTACAAAATCTTTATTGAGCTTATCTCCCATCATTCAAGAGTGCATTTGAGATTCATTCTTGTACACATTTTCTTATTGTAGATGTAACGACCCAAAAATTCACGCCATTATATATATTACAGCCGTAAACTATATTACTTTGATTCCCCTGTAATATCTATTATAACATCTTGGTCCTAAAGTGGACATCGAGGAATCCCTGTTCATAAGATAATAAACTTATGCAGTAGAAAACATAAAATTATATAACCATAATTACAATACCAAAATTCAGTATTTTCTTAAAACATATATACATATACATTTCCCTAGAAGCATCCACCAACCCTCCAAAGATCTACTAAAAATACATCTTCCTAACACTTACCATTCAGACAAGATCTATCTCTGAACCTGATATGCTCCTCTAACTAGATCACCTGAAATATGTTAAGTTATTGGGGTGAGAAAACTCTCAGTAAGACGAAATATGTTATTATCAGTGTACGACAACTGAGTTTACATAAACAATATACTTATAATTAACTGAAACTTAGATAACATGTAAAATAAAATACAATTTAACTCACACCTATGTGGCTTAAAATACAACTGTTTCCGAACATTCTATTTATTCATACTTTTAGTATCTATAGGTATAACTACTATTTTCTGAAAATCTATATACATACATACATACATACACACACACACACACACACACACACACACACACACACACACACACACATATATATATATATATATATATATAAACTGTGAAAACTTCCTTGGAGGGTTGTATGTCATGATTTAACCCCTCATGAAAGGGTTGTACGACTCGTAGGTGGGACTTAATACTAGTTGGCCTACCAGGATAAGGCAACTGAAACCTCTATCGTTAGATCCACCGCCTCAACCCGAACTACCGAGGAGTCTACAAACTCTCGTGTAGACACCCTATTTTTGCCCTAACCAAATAGAACAAGGGTCCCCTCTTATTATTTTCTTATTATTATTAATATTATTATTATTATTATTATTATTATTATTATTATTTTCCTATATTATTAGTACTTCACTATTATTTTGCTAGTATTTTTATTATCATTATTATTATTATTTTCCATTTTTAACTTGGGCCCAATTCTTTAAAAACAAACCCAGGCCCGACCTTTTCCTAAGTAAAAACTCGGCCCAAGCCTGATTTTCAAAAAGGTTAAAACCCAGATTTCAAAAGTGGGCTTCAGCCCTATTGTTTAAAAATATGGGCCAACATTTTTCTAAGCAATCCAAACCCAAGCCCTTTTAAAACTAGGGCCTGATCCCATCATGAAATATACTGAAACCCATATTTTAATATACTCGAGGCCCAAGTGCACACTAAAATCCACAAGCCCATATTGAACAAATCCAGTGGGTTGACTAACCTGGGTCAACCCCAAACTCAGATCATAATTTGACCCTTCATAGAATCTGAGGTACATGGACCGTCATCAAGGAAAAGAATGATTGAGGGAAGAATTGAATTGAAATTGTGACCCATCAATGATTGTCTTGATCTTAAAATCTCTCATTAGTAGGACTTTTCCTAAAATACTGACAAAGTAGTTAGTTAGGTTACATTGCATCCATGCATTCATGCATAATTTCACACATAATCATGCACGATAGGTCACATGCATGGTCATATCTCTATTTGTATGTGTAATTGCACTAGTTACATCCATGCAAAAACATTCATTGCACCCATACATTCATGCATAATTTCACACATACCCATGCACGATAGGTCACATGCATGTTCATATCTCTATTTGTGTGAGTAATTGCATTAGTTACATCCATGCACAAACGTTTATCGCATCCCATGGTCATACATTAAATACTCACACATTCATGCCTTACATAATCATACATTCAGTTCTAAAAAGGAAGTTTTGGTCCACAGCTCTCTCAAGGAAAAGAAGTCGTTTGAGTAGAAAAAGCAATAATTGAAACCACTACATATCAGTACAATACCCGAAGAAAGGCAAGAGAAATGAGCGAACAGCTAGAAAATAGGGTCCTGGGCATAGAACAAGGACAGGAAGAATTGATTGAAAAAATGAGCAAAATTATGGAATTGTTGATGAACAAAGGAAAAGCGGTACAAAATGATTCTGAAACAGATATAGACCCTACTCATCCTCCAGGGTTCACCCTAAATCATGGACAAACATCAGCTCCACCACCGGGCGTCATGGGGGATCCAATGCCAAATATGCCTCCATTTATCCCAATTGTGCCAGCACAGGGGTTTCCAGTGGCAGGGACTTCCCCGCTGGCAACTCTTGATATGGGGATAAATAGATCTGAGTCTGAGCGTCGTTGTGACGTATTAGAGGAGCGCTTGAAAGCAATTGAAGGGTACAATACATTTGACTCCGTTGATCCTAATGATCTTTGCCTGGTGCCAAAGGTCGCTCTACCGCCAAAATTCAAGATGCCGGATTTCGAAAAATTTGATGGAACCCACTGTCCTCGAACTCACTTGCCTTTATTGCCAGAAAATGGCTGCACACACCGATGATGAGAGGTAAATGATGCATTGCATTCAAGATAGTTTGACTGGAGCAGCTATTAGATGGTACATTCAGCAGGATCGAGCTCGAATCCGTACTTGGAAAGATCTGGCAAATTCATTTATAGCTCAGTACCGCCATGTGATAGAGATGGCACCTGATCGTATGACCCTGCAAAGCATGCAAATGAAACCTAATGAAACATTCAGAGAATATGCATATAGATGGAGGGACATGTCCATCCAAGTGAGCCCTCCGGTGGAAGATAGGGAGGCTATCTCCCTATTCGTGAATACATTGAAAGATCCCTACTTTGGGCATCTCTTAGGGGCAACCCCCCCATGACTTCATGGACATTGTTTCTACCGGAGAGAGAATCGAAACAGCCATCAAAGTCGGAAAAGCCAGAAGTAGTGGCGAAGAAACTAGTTCAGACAAGAAATGGGCAAATAGGAAGAAGGATGATGAAACTCATATGATTCAAGGGCGACAATACCAAAGAAGTCATAACCAAGGGTTTAGAAGAAATCTTGTTAACCAGATAGCGCATACAGGCACAGGGTCTCAGTTTGTTCCCTACGGGCCTACGCTCACACAGAAAAATTTTCAGACACAGAGATATGGTCCTAATAGGGTGGAACCAATTCCCATGTCCTATTCGGAATTGCTCCCCCAATTGCTCGAAAGAAGGCTCATTTCAACAATCCCTGGAGTAGCCGTACGACACCCCTTACCACAATGGTATGACCCGGATGCTAAGTGCACGTATCACTCCAATTCGCCGGGTCACACCGTTGACCGCTGTTGGACATTTAAACACAAGGTACAGTCGTTGAGGGATGCCGGTTGGTTGGTCTTCGATGATAAGCAGCCAGGAGTCCATAGTGATCCCTTACCCAATCACGGGGAAGGAAATGGTTAATATGTGTACGAAAGACTGTGAGCCGAGGTCAGGCAAAAGAATATGTCAAGTTATAGATCCTAGAGTTCTCGTAAGGAGCCCAAAGGGAGCAAAAGTACACAAGGGGCAAGTTTTTGATTATCTAGTTTGTTTCATGTGATGATGTCATTTTAATTCTCTGTCTTCTAGCAGTCCGTCTACACTATTGTCTCGGACAATTTCCCTTTCATCAATAAATTGAATTATGCATTTTCTCATATCACTTGTGTCCTGAGTTCAGTTGACCAAAAATTTGTTTGCTGATGTTTCGTGTAAAGATAAGGAAAATAATAATACCAATATTCATAAGCCAGAAAGTGATGTTAATTTTGAAAACCAAACACGGGAGGTGGAATCAGAAGAAGATAAAACAATTTTCCTCACCCTATGAAGACGGATGTTGTGAAGAAATAAAGAATCTCGAAGGAATTCAGTAAAATATATGTGTTGTGCCAAGAATTTCAAGTCAATTCACTATTCATGTTTTGATCAAATGATAGATGGCCATCTTTGGTCGACCAGTTATCCCCAAAAAGAACCAAATATTGATTTACCAATTGTTAACCAAGTTGAGCTTAAATGTTAAACTAGTCTTTTCTTAAAAGCCAGTTCACCAAAAAGTTAACCTGGGTTGGGTCTCTTAGCATTTGGCAAGTCATATGAGACAACAATGAGCTATCGAAATGATGGCAAGCCATTTTTCTGCTATCCAAAAGAAATTCAAAGAAGAAATCTCTTGCAAGCCCTTTTGAGCCTGAAAAATTCATTTATTGATTAACCTGTCAAAGGATCACACCCCACACTGGGGCAATTTTAAAGGATTAGTCCCAAATGAAGTCCAAACAAAAATGACAAAATCCCTTCATGAAAGAGGAAAATAAAAGGGAACAGTAAAAGCAAATGGAAAGAGAAAGAAGAAAAGAGAAAGAAAATAAGGGACATACTACGCATGTGATCCTTGACCAAATTACCCTTGATGAAAATGATGATTTTGAGACCTATTTAACTCTTTCTTTCTTTAACCCATACCCCTAGCCTATATTACAGTCCAAATGAAAGTCCTGACCAGATTGATATACATTGTTGTCTCAAATGATTTGTCAGACTCAATGCTGAGTCTGAACTACGTAATGACCTGATCCTGAAGAGGTACGTAGGCAGCTTGTTTAAATAACAAGTTCGGTCAACATATTGCAAAACATCTCAACTCGAACCGGGGGCATAAAACATTATTTGGGGTGGTATTTTGAGCCTTAGTTTCCCTTTTATTCTGAAAACCTGTATCCCTCAGTCTACGTTTCGTCCCGAGTCTTAAAGACCATCTTGAGATCAAAACATGAGTTGAACTTGACTAAACTAAAGGCAATGTTTATATATGTGAAATTTCGAATGGTTTCACAGTATGATGAAACAAAAGAAGAGAGGTGGCCGTCGATAAAGCTGGGACAGTCGAAGAAAAGACCAGCCATTCAGTTTTGTAAATTAACATCAAAATCATATGGCTTCTGAATACTGGTATGAATTTTTCTTGTAATAACATTGGGACATGGTAAAACATCTTTTTGGGTGGTTAACCTCGGTTTCACAAGTTGATGTCATAATTGCATAATCATTCTTCAATGTCAAAGAGTTTCGGAACCACTAGTGTTCTTCTTATAGAGAAGGTCCCCATTGAGGAAATACGATGCACATAGAATCAGTCAATTTAACTGGGGCAAATGTCATGTCAGGTTTTAGAGATCTGCTTATTCAAGAAGAATCTAACAACCAGGCCAAGATCCTTGGCAGATAAACTCATCTGGGGCAAGTTTCAGTTTCAGTGGGACTTATTCAAGCATCTTCTTATCAGATTGGATGAATAGGAAAACAGGGCCAAGAGCAGTTATAAATCCATTCAACTGGGTAGATTCTGTGATGGAGTTTCATTTGAGCCAAGTTGACCACCTCTATTAAGAAAATTGGGCCAAGATAAGTCATGGATCCATTCAGATGGGGCAAGTTTCGAGGGAACCAGGTTAGAGGCAACATAGTCAAGATTAGAGGCACATTGGAAAAATAAAAGTTCATGCATCGTCATGCATTTCATGTATTACACAGAAAAGTGCATACATATTATACAACACGCTTGCATATCCCCATGTTCCATTGTCATATCAAACACCTTGCATGCATGTACCCCCACATAGCATCATTCATTCACACCTGTCTTGTCATCCTTGTCTAAGCAATCCATGTTCCATCTTAAAAAAAACAAAAAAACAAAAGAACAAAACAAAAAAAAAAAAAACAACAACAACAACAACAAAAAGAAAAGGAAGAAGAAGAAAAAGGGGTTGGGGCAACTGGTCTAGGTACCAATCGATCCATCTACCCTGAGACTGGGGCAACTGGCCCAGGTCTTATTCAAGTCTTTCATTTCCAAACTGGGGCAAACGACCCTAGTCCAAATTTTAGCATTCATTTTGAAGCTGGGGCATCTGCCTTCAGGACCAAATTAGGTCGCATGACTCTTGGGATCCTATACCTGAGCATTTATCATCAATTCAAAATTTCGTCTTGCTCTTGGGATCCAATACCTGAGCATTCATCATCAAATTGACAATTCATCTGGCTCTCGGTATCCTATACCCAAGTATTCATCATCAATTCAAAAATTCATCTTGCGAACCTGGATTCTACACCCGAGTCATCATTAACCATCGGTTCAAAATTCCCATCGAATAGTTAGCAGACTCTTAGAATCCTACATCTGAGAAATCCTCGAAATCCTACACTCGAGCAATCAGCAAACTCTCAGAATTCTATATCTGAGAAATCCTCGAGATCCTACACTCGAGCAATCAACAAACTCTCAAAATCCTACATCTGAGAAGTCCTCGAGATCCTACACTCGAGCAATCAGAAAACCCTCAGAATCCTACATCTGAGAAGTCCTCGAGATCCTACACTCGAGTAATCAACACACTCTTAGAATCCCACATCTAAGAAGTCCTCGAGATCCTACACTCGAGCAATCAATACACTCTTAGAATCCTACATTTAAGAAGTCCTCGAGATCCTACACTCGAGCAATCAATAGACTCTTAAAGTCCTATTTCTAAGAAGGTCTCAAGATCCTACACTTGTGCAATCATTATACTCTCAGAATCCTACATCTGAGAAGTTCTCAAGATCCTACGCTTGATGCACATCATCCTCATACTATAGCATGGGTTCCTACACCCGATGCGAGTCTCTTTCCATAAACTATAGCTCGGGTTCCTACACCCGGTGCAAGTCACCCTTCCGTGAACTATAGCTCGGGTTCCTACACCCGGTGCAAGTCACCTTTTGTGAACTATAGCTCGGGTTCCTACACCCGGTGCAAGTCACCCTTCGTGAACTATAGCTCGGGTTCCTACACCCGGTGCGAGTCACCCTCTGTGAACTATAGCTCGGGTTCCTACACCCGGTGCAAGTCACCCTCCGTGAACTATAGCTTGGGTTCCTACACCCGATGCAAGTCACCCCTCGTGAACTATAGCTCGGGTTCCTACACCCGACGCAAGTCATTCTCATGTGCTCTCAATCATACATGCAAATCAGTTTTCACAAATCATTTTGGTCTCTTTTGTTACATTGGGCCCGGTCCAAAATCAGCGTCTTTTATCTTTACAAGCTTGTTGCTACAAGTAACGTAGGAGAATTCCTACTTTTACGTTGGAGCGACGAAGCCTACAAAGAGGGGCAGCTGTAGACACCCTAGCTGTAGACACCCCATTTTTACCCCGGCCCAATATATTTATTATCATTATTATTATTATTAGTATTTTTAATATTATTAGTATTTTTATTATTTTATTTATTCTTATTATTATTATTATTAATTTTCATTAGTTGTATTATTATTATTATTATTATTATTTTTATTTTTATTTTTCATTAGTATTATTATTATTACTTTTATTTTTATTTTTACTTCTATTTTATTTATTATTATTATTATTATTATTTATTATTTTCATTATTATTAATATTATTTTTAATTTTTATTATTTATTAGTATTTTTATCTTTATTACTATTATTATTATTATTATTATTATTATTATTATTATTATTATTATCTTTATTATTAACATTATTTCTATATTCACTTTATTATTATTATAATTATTATTATTATTATTATTATTATTATTATTATTATTACCATAATAAGTAGTTATACTCATATATATTGTTTCCAAAAAGAAAAAAATGTCATAAAATACAAAAAAACCAAAAAAGGAAAAGAGAAGTAGGGTTTCTAAATTTTTTTTTATAAAGGGTCTCTTTTGGCTTCTATGAAGGGGCCGGGGGGCGCAGCCAAGCAAAGGGAGCAAAAAAAAAAAAATTCTTTTCCTTCTTCTTCTTCTTGTCCTCTCCCTCACCCTTTCCCTGCAACACAGCCCCAGCCACCATCCATTCTCACCCAGCAACTCCCACTGCCGAACAAAATCACACCACCAACTGCCGTGAGCTTTTCCAGACTTGCCACAACTCCACGGCAGATTCAACTCTCCCTTCTCCCGGTTTCATCTCCACACAGCTCCGTTCAAAACCCTACAAATCCTCACGGCATCTCCGCCAACCTTGGCTTCGTCAACATCACCTTGCCATAGGGTCCGCTCCTCTGATCTCCGGCAGTTTGTTTACTACTCTCCTTCATGGTTTTCATCACCACCATCATCTCTAGGAAGGAGTAGCAGCCGAAATCAACACAGTAGATAGCAGCAAAGAAAGCTCCGGCCACGGTTCTATGCTCCCCCAGATTCACCACTTGCGACCTTGCCACTCCTCCTCCAGCAACTCTCCACCAACCCAAGCACCTTTCCATAGCAGCTAGGAGCGACCACTGCTGCACAGCCTCGCCAGGTTCCCTCCTCAGTCCAGCAACCAGCCGGGAGATCTCCACCATCTTCAGCTGCAACTCACGGCCGTGAGTCACCCAACGGCCATCCACACAACACACACTGCACACACACAAATACCCACTGCACACACACACAGCACACACAAACACCCACACACTGCACACACAGCAGAACACACACCAAAACACACACTTTTACACACAGCAGAACACACACACATACATACACAGCACACACACGCACGTGTATTTTTATGTTATTTTATTTTCCTTTTATTTATTTATTCAGCTATTTGTTTTCTTATTTATTTTTATGTTTCTTTTCTTATTTTGATCTGTTTTAATATTTAAAGTTTAAGACTCCATAGGTGCTTATATTAATATCCTATTTGCCATAGTATGTAGTTAATATTCACAGCTAGACCTTTTATTGTATATATGTTAAAATTTTAAATATTGTGTTTTAGGTTTCATTTTATTGCGGCAATATTTGTTTAGATTTTTTGTAGTAATTACTATAAATATTAATTGGTTTGCTCTTTATTTTGTAGGTTTCCTTTTTATTTGTTGGGGTTTGGTTTCAATTTTTAAATTTTGAATTGTGTATATGTTAAATAAGTAGTATTCTGGTTAATTGAATAAGTTTTCCTTTTCTTGTTGTCATATATTTATTTAGTAAATAATATATTCATATTTAGGGTTTTTCTCTTATTGTTATATTATTTGTTTTATAATTAGATATTCAAATTTAAATTGTGCCTATTATGTATTATCAAAGTAAGGTTTTTATTGTCATCATATCATGTGTAGATATTATTTAGGTTTTTATGCATATCTAGGTTTCTTCACACTATTTAGGGTTTTGGTTATTCTTGCACTTATTTTATATGTAATATTTGTATATTTAGGGTTGTGTATTATTTTGGTAACCATATTGAATAGGTGTACATTATTTTTAGAAATAAATCTTCTCCATAATTTCATTACTTCCTTGGCTTCTCATTGGTTTCCATATTGTTAACCCTATGTTTGATTTGCTTCCTTAGTTAGTAATTTACCTATATGTGTAGTGTGCATATCTTTAATGGCTTGTTAATATTAAGGTAATTATTATGTTATACATCATATCCTTATTATCATTATCATTATTAGAAGTAAATTATTATTACCTTTATTGTACATATGTATTTATATCGTTATATTGTTATGTGATTCATATGAGTATACTGCTATATTAAGTATGTTGTTATATTTAGTATTCTTAGGTTATACGTTTATATTAAGAATATTGATATATTTCAGTATTATGTTATTTTTAGTATTTTATTCTACATTATACATTATTATTATTATTTGGTACTATTTGATTTAGTATTTTTAGTATCTTAATATGTATAGCGTATGGTATTTTATTATATGTTAGCTTAATTTGTCAATTTATTATCCTATTTTCATGTATTGAAATCTCCCAGAGAATTTTGGAAAATATTTTAAATTATTTATGAAAAATCTATAAATTTTGAAAATAAATTTGGGAGCTATTTTTGTAAAGTATTTTCTTGATTTTTTATCGCTATGATTTTATTGCGGGGGTATGAGCCTTCAGGCATCACGTACCCTAAACTCTGAGGGAATATATATGTATATATTATCTTTATTTATTTATTTTATTTATTTATTTATTTATTTTTCACGTGTAATTATAAAGTCATAAAAAGGAGTAATTTAAAGAATTATTAGATTAACTTAGGGATAATTTCAAATTAATTAGGTACCGTTCGTAAGAACGGGCGCGTAGGGGGTGCTCGTACCTTCCCCTCGCGTAACCGAACTCTCGACCCCAACTCTGGTAATGTAGACCGATTCTATCCTTAACGGGGTAGTAATCATGTGTTCTAACCGCACTAAAGGTTAGTGGCGACTCCGATATTCCATGATTTTTCCTGAAAATATTAAAATGATTTTAATTCCGCCGCCCGGAGCACACGCGCTCCCGGGACGTCGCGACAATTTTTATTATTTTTAGTAATGTTATCATTATTATTATATTAGTATTATTACTTTATTAATATTATTATTATTACTATTTTACCAATAGTATCTTAATTTTTATTTTTACTATAATTATTTATTATTATTTACTATTAGTAGTAGTATTATTATTATTATTACCTTATTGATACTAATATTTTTATGATAATTATCATTATTATTATTTCCATTTTCTTTATTACCATAAGAATAAAAGCATAAAAAAAGAAAAAAATAAAAATAAAATCAAAGAAAGGAAGTTTTTTTCTTATTAGGGTTTTCAAATTTTTTTTATATAAGGGCAAAAGGGGGGGGGGGCGCAGGAAAGCTGAGGAAAGGAAAAAAATTCATCCTGTGAACCCTAGCCTCTCTTCCACCTCCATCCTCACCCTACATCTCTCCGTTCCCTCAATCTCCCTCAAACTCACCTCGCCTCCCCTTGCCTCCTCTTCCTGCTGCAACTCCGGTGAGCCACCAACCGCACCACGAACCAACGAGCCCCTGCCAGCACAGCAGGCCTCTCGGCCAGTTTCCAACAGGCCTCTTGGCCAGTCTCAAGCAGGCCTCTCGGCCAGTCACTAGACAACCACTCGCACAGCCTCCCTGTCTCTCTTTTCTCCATTCACAGCCGCCCCTTTGGAACTCCACACCAGCAGGCCACACAGCAACCCGAAGACCCGAGCACACTAGCAGGTAGTTCTAGCAGGTCCCGAGCGCCTCTCTGCAACTCCTAACTCCAGCCCAGCCTTCACTCCAGCAAAGCACGGTCCCGCTACAATGAAGCCACCACCATCGGCAGCGCCAGACCCGAAAGCCCCAGGCACGGCCGAGACGCCCAATACCAACAACCAAAGCTCCGCCTCCAGCCACCGTGAGCACCAGCAGCGGCCACCAGATCTCCGTAATGGCTCCCAGCACGTTGTCGCCGTCGCCGTCGTCTATGCCTCTCGCCGTCCTTGTCGCCCGAACCGTCCACACCAGCAACCACCATTGGCAGCGCCAACATCGACAAACCCAGCGGCCATCTGGCAACCACGGCGTCATAGAAGACTTCGGCGATCCATACTTAGTCCCGATGGTATATTTTGAGTTTTCTCCTTGTAATGTTTTATTTAGTGTAATACATATTTAGTTTACATGTTTAACTCTTATGTTACACATTTAAATGTCTATAATATAGTTGTAGGGTTTTTAAAAGTATAATAAAATTTGTTTTAATGTATAAGTTTATATTTTTGTTGTATTTAGTATTAAATTTCATATTAATCTTTGGGGTTTCCTTATTTGAATTTTTAGGGTCTCCATTTTGCCACATATTGGTTTCCCTAGTTCGACTATTTCTTTATTATCACATATCTGTATTTATTGTTTCCATTTTGTTACACATTGATTTCTTTTTAAGGTTTGATTACTTCCTTATTATTGTTATTATTATTTATGATCAGATTAAAGTTGTATAGGACTTGTATTGTTATTAATTATGATGTATACACGTTATTATTCTAGCAGCATTTATTATTAGTAGTTATGTGCAATGATATATATATACATATTGGCAATGTTATTACTATAGTAGTATTATAAAATGTTATGGGTATTGTATTATTTTCTTTATTTATTTTTATACTATTTTATTTATTATTTATTTTTTTCAAAAAAACTATGAAAAGAACAAAAGAAGAGGAAATTAGAAAAAATTTGAAAAATATTTTTGACTTGACTTTCATTATTTGTCCTTTCGTTATTTAATTGTTCAAAATTCGGGATATATACAAAAATGTAAAATAAAATAGAAAAATCTGGAAAAATATTTTGAGACATGAAAATCATTTTCTTTTTTTAATTTTTCATCCCGAATAGAATCCAAAACCTCCCAAGCTAGTGTTTTCATACTTAGAAAAACTCTATAAGATTTCCAAATTTTGGGAGTGTATTTTGTACATTATTTTTGATTTTATCCCTATGATTTTATTGCGGGGGTATGAGCCTTCGGGCTTCACGTACCTTAAGTTCTGAGGGAATATATATATATATATATATATATATGTATTTTTCATAGGTATTTATAAATTCACAAAAAGGAGTAATTTAAAGACTTATTAGATTAACTTAGGGATAATTTCAAATTAATTAGGTACCGTTCGTAAGAACGGGCGCGTAGGGGGTGCTCGTACCTTCCCCTCGCGTAACCGAACTCCCGAACCTAACTCTGATAATGTAGACCTATTTTACCCCTAACGGAAATTGATTTTTATTTCGTCCCCCGGGGACGTCGCAACAGCTTGCGACTCTGCTGGGGACAAATAGAGAGTCGAGCTAATAATTAATTAGAAATTATCCCAAGTTCAAATTTAATAAATCTTTTAATTACTCCTTATTTTGTGAATATTGTAATTTGTAAATAACTTTAATTAATTGTAAATATTTTACTTCCATAATTTGTAAATAATCTCAATTAATTAAAAATATTTTGTTTCCTAATTTTTTTTAAATATTAATTGTAGATATTTTGTTTCCAAATATTCTGAATAAGCATATTAATTGTAGATATTTTGAATAAACATATCAATTATAGATATTTTGTATACTAATCGTAAATATTTTGTTTCCTTATTTTTTGTTTCCAAATTTTTTGAATCAACATATTAATTGCAGATATTGTGTTTCCATACCTTTTGAATAAATATATTGATTGTAGAAATCTTCTTTCCATATTTTTAATAGCATGTGAATAAATGTGGGGGTAGCGGGATTAGGTTAAAAATTGAATTCACACACTTTCATGCTCTATACCCGAGCTTTCCTTACTAGGGTTAGATAAGAGTGTAATAGCGTCAGTTCCTTCATGGCAGAGCTTGATGGGACCCGCGAACCACTCCACTCAGTGCAGGGTTTTATCCGGACCCCTATGGGGGAGGATGGAATTCCAAACTGGGAACCTTTTGTCAATAGGGTTAGAGCCTACCCACACATACTTGTCTATAGTCTTCCCTAACTAGGATAGAGCCATGAAGAACCCTATAGATACGTACCTACCCTAGGTTGGGACAGGAGCCACATCCTTCTCCATGTATAGCATGTTATATATATGTTGTGAGATACTTTGTATTATATCATGCATTTGACATCAATTTAGACATGCATACTACTTTGCCAGTATTCTGAAAAAACCCAATAATGAGACGATGGCCCATCCTTTCAAAAGATGAAGAACTTGGCCCAAGCAATTTAAAATATGGGTCGGCCCAACCATTTTCAAATAACTAAAGCCCAGTTCTTTAAAAACAAACTTGGGCCCGATCTCTTCCTAAGCAAAGATTCAGCCCAGGCCTGATTTTCAAAAAGGGTAAAACCCAAATTTCAAAAATGGGCTTCGGCCCTATTATCCAAAAATATGGGCCAACATTTTTCTAAAATCCAAGCCCAAGTCCTTTTAAAACTAGGGCCTGATCCCATCATTAAAAGCTTGAAGCCCATATTTTAAAGTACTCAATGTCTAAGTGCATATCAAGGTCCACAAGCCTGCATTGAACAAATCCAATGGGTTGACTACCCTGGGTCAACCCCAAATTCATATAATAATTTGACCCTTTATAGTATCTAAGGTACATGGACCATCAACAAGGAAATGAACGGTTGAGTGAAGATTTGAAATAAAATCGTGGCCCATCAATGGTCATGTTAATCTTGAAATCTGTCATTAGTGGGATTTTTCCTAGAATACTAACAAAGTAGTTAGTTAGGTTACATGGCATCCATGCATTCACGCATAATTTCATACATAATCATGCACGATAGGTCACATGCATGTTCATATCTCTACTTGTATGAGTAATTGCACTAGTTACATCCATGCACAAACATTTATTGCATCCCATGGTTATGCATTAAATACTCACACATTCATGCCTTACATAATCATGCATTCAGTTCTAAAAAATGAAGTTTTGGTCCGCAGCTCTCTCAAGGAAAGAAGTCGTTTGAGTAGCAAAAAGCAATAATTGAGACCACTACACATTAGTACAATACCCGAAGAAAGACAAAAGAAATGAGCGAACAGCTAGAAAACAGGGTCCTGGGCATAGAACAAGGACAAGAGGAATTGATTGAAAAAATGAGCAAAATTATGGAATTGTTGATGAACAAAGGAAAAGCGGTACAAAATGATTCCGAAACAAATATGAACCCTACTCATCCTCCAGGGTTTACCCCAATTCATGGACAAATGTCAGCTCCTCCACTTGGCGTCATGGAGGGTTCGATGCCAAGTATACCTCCATTCATTCCTAATGTACCAGCACAGGGGTTCCTCGTGGTGGGGACTCCCCCATTAGTAGCTTCCAATCTGGGGATGAACAGATCTGAAACTGAACGTCGTTACGACGTACTAGAGGAGCGCCTAAAATCTATTGAGGGATTCAATACATTCGACTCTGTAGATCCCAATGACCTGTGCCTCGTGCCAAAGGTCACCCTACCACCGAAATTCAAAATACCAGATTTTGAAAAATTTGATGGAACTCATTGTCCTCGAACTCACCAGATATTGTTAACCAGATAGCGCATACAGGCATAAGGTCTCAGTTTGTTCCCTATGGGCCTACGCTCACACAGAAAAATGTTCAGATGCAGAGATATGGTCCTAATAGGGTGGAACCAATTCCTATGTCCTATTTGGAATTGTTCCCCCAATTGCTCGAAAGAAGGCTCATTTCAACTATCCCTGGAGTAGCCGTACGACACCCCCTACCACAATGGTATGACCCAGATGCTAAGTGCGCGTATCACTCCAATTCTCCAGGTCACACTGTTGACTGCTGTTGGACATTTAAACACAAGGTACAGTCGTTGAGGGATGTCGGTTGGTTGGTCTTCGATGATAAGCAACCAGGAATCCAGAGTGATCCCCTACCCAATCATGGGGAAAGAAATGGTTAATATGTTGTATAAAGGACTGGGAGCCGAGGTCAGGCAAAAGAATATGTCAAGTTATGGATCCTAAAGTTCTCGTAAGGAGCCCAAAGGGAGCAAAAGTACACAAGGGGCAAGTTTTTGATTATCTAGTTTGTTTCATGTGATGATGTCATTTTAATTCCCTATCTTCTAGCAGTCTGTCGACACTATTGTCTCGGACAATTTCCCTTTCATCAATAAATTGAATTATGCATTTTCTCATATCACTTGTGCCCTGAGATCAGTTGACCAAAAATTTGTTTGCTGATGTTTCGTGTAAAGGTAAGGAAAATAATAATATCATAAGCCAAAAAGTGATGTTAATTTTGAAAACCAAACACAGGAGGTGGAATCAAAAGAAGATAAAACAATTTTCCTCACCCTATGAAGACAGATGTTGTGAAGAAATAAAGAATCTTGAAGGAATTCAGTAAATATATGTGCTGTGCCAAGAATTTCAAGTCAATTCACTATTCATGTTTTGATCAAATGATAGATGGCCATCTCTGGCCGACCAGTTATTCCTAAAAAGAACCAAATATTGATTTATCAATTGTTAACCAAGTTGAGCCTGAATGTTAAACTAGTCTTTTCTTAAAAGCCAGTTTACCAAAAAGTTAACCTGGGTTGGGTCTCCTAGCGTTTGGCAAGTCATACGAGACAACAATGGGCTATTGAAATGATGGCAGGCCATTTTTCTGCTACCCAAAAGAAATTCAAAGAAGAAATCTCTTGCAAGCCCTTTTGAGCCTAAAAAATTCATTTATTGATTAACCCGTCAAAGGATCACACCCCACACTGGGGTAGTTTAAAAGAAATCAGTCCCAAAGAATGTCCAAATAAAATACTAAAAAATTCCTTCACAAAAGGAAGAGCAAAAGTGCAGTAAAAAAGAATATGCAGGGAAGAGAAAGAAGAAGAAAAATGAAAGAAAGAAAAATAAGGGACATACTACACATGTGATCGTTGACCAGATTACCCTTGATAAAATCGATGATTTTGAGCCTTATTTAACTCTTTTCTTCTTCAACCCAAACCCCTAGCCTACATTACAATCCAAATGAAGTCCTGACCAGATTGGTATACTTTGTTATCTCTAATGATTTGTCAGACTCAATGACGAGTCTGAACTACGTGATGACCTGATCCTGAAAAGGTACGTAGGCAGCTTGTTTAAATAACAAGTTCAGTCAACATCTTGCAAAACGTATCAACTCAAACTGGGGGCGTAAAACATTATTTGGGGTGATATTTTTGAGCCTTAGTTTCCATTTTATTCTGAAAACCTGTATCCCTTAGCCTACGTTACGTCCCGAGTCTTAAAGACCATCTTGAGATCAAAACATGAGTTGAACTTGACTAAACTAAAGACAACGTTTAAATAGGTGAAATTTCTAATGGTTTCACAGCAGGATGAAACAAAAGAAGAGAGGTGGCCATCAATAAAGCTAGGACATTCGAAGAAAAGATCAGCCATTCAGTTTGGTAAATTAACATCAATATCATATGGCTTTTGAAAATTGGTATGAATTTTTCTTGTAATAGCATTGGAACATGGTAAAACATCTATTTTTGGGTGGGTGACCTTTTGGTTTCACAAATTGATGTCATAATTGCATAATCATTCCTTATTTCCAAAAAAAAAAAAGGGGGGGATGGATAGTCAAAGAGTTTCAGAACCACTAGTGTGCTTCTTATAGAGGAGGTCCCTGTCGAGGAAATACGATGCACAGAGAATCAGTCAATTTAACTAGGGCAAATGTCATGTCGAGCTTTAGAGATCTTCTTATTCAAGAAGAATCTAACAACCAAGCCAAGATTATTGGCAGATAAACTCATCTGGGGCAAGTTTCAGTTTCAGTGGGACTTATTCAAGCACCTTCTTATCAGATTGGATGAATAGGAAAACATGGCCAAGAGCAGTTATAAATCCATTCAACTGGGTAGATTCTGTGATGAAGTTTCATTTGAGCCGAGTTGACCACCTCCATTAAGAAAATTGGGCCAAGATCAGTTATGAATCCATTCAGTTGGGGCAAGTTTCGAGAGAACCAGGTTAGAGGCAACATAGTCAAGATTAGAGATTGATCGGTTGATTATAGGCATATTGGAAAAAGAAAGTTCATGCATCGTCATGCATTTCATGCATTACACAGAAAAAGTGCATACATATTATATCATGCAACATGCATACATATAGCAATAGAGCACCATTCATTCATACTTGCCTAGTTGAATAAACTTCTGAATAATTCTTTTGCATCCTTGACTAAGCCATTCTTGTCTAGACATATTTTAAAACTGGGGCAGCTGGCTCCCATGCATTGATTGACATACTTTGAAACTGTGGCAGTTGACCTAAGGAAGCAATTGATGCATTAGTTGTTGAGTCTTAAAGAGGGTAATCTAAAGACAGCCAAAGAAACTCAAGATTTTGTTCCTGATCGATAATCCCTGGTAAAATAATTCTGAACCCTACACTTGAGGACATTTTCTAGAAAAATCTCATGGTCTTGCACTTGATTGATCACCCTCAGCAGAGTAACCATTTTCCAAAATACTGACCTTCCAAAAGATCTTGGGATCCTATACCCGAGTATTCATCAAAAATTCATCTGGCTCTCGGGATCCTATACCCGAGCATTCATCATCAATTCAAAAAATTCATCTAGCTCTCGGGATCCTATACCCGAGCATTCATCATCAATTCAAAAATTCATCTTGCGAGTCGGGATTCTAAACCCGAGTCATCATTAACCATCGGTCCAAAATTCCCATCGAATAGTCATCAGAAAACTCTCAGAATCCTACATCTGAGAAGTCCTCGAGATCCTACACTCGAGCAATCAGAAAACTCTCAGAATCCTACATCTGAGAAGTCCTCGAGATCTTACACTCGAGCAATCAACAAACTCTCAGAATCCTACATCTGAAAAGTCCTCGAGATCCTACACTCGATGCAATCAGCAAACTTTCAAAATCCTACATCTGAGAAGTCCTCGAGATCCTACACTTGAGCAATCAGTGACTCTCGGAATCCTACATCTGAGAAGCCTCGAGATCCTACACTTGAGCAATCAGAGACTCTTGGAATCCTACATCTGAGAAGTCCTCGAGATCCTACACTCGAGCAATTAGCAAACTCTCAGAATCCTACATCTAAGAAGTCCTCGAGATCCTACACTTGAGCAATCGGAAAACTCTCAAAATCCTACATCTGAGAAGTCCTCGAGATCCTACACTCGAGCAATTCGCAAACTCTCAGATCCTACATCTGAGAAGTCCTCCAGATCCTACACTCGAGCAATCAGAAAATTCTCAGAATCCTACATTTGAGAAAGTCCTCGAGATCTTACACTCGAGCAATCAGGAGACTCTTGGAATCCTACATCTAAGAAGTCTTCGAGATCCTACACTCGACCAATCAACAGACTCTCAGAATCCTACATCTGAGAAGTCCTCGAGATCCTACACTCGAACAATTGACAAACTCTCAGAATCCTACATCTGAGAAGTCCTTGAGATCCTACACTCGAGCAATCAGAAAATTCTCAGAATCCTACATCTGAGAAAGTCCTCGAGATCTTACATTCGAGCAATCAGGAGACTCTCAGAATCCTACATCTGAGAAGTCCTCGAGATCCTATACTCAAGCAACCATCAAACTCTTAGAATCCTACATCTGGGCAGCCCTTGAGATCCTACACTCGATGCACATCATCCTCATACTATAGCACAGGTTCCTACACCCGGTGCGAGTCACCCTCCATAAACTATAATCGAGATCCTACACCCGATTTATCATTCTCCAATATAGTAACCATTTTTCAAAGACTCAGGATTCTACACCTGAATACTCAGAATCTTACACTTGAGTGATCATCCCTGCTTGGCAAAAATAAACAATTCTTAATTAACCTAAAAAGCCACTGGGAGTTGAATAATTTGGCTAAAATAGGTGTCTTTTATCTTTGCAGGCTTGTTGCTATAAAACACGTAGGAGGGTTCCTACCGTTATATTGAAGCAACCAAGCCTACAAAGAGGGGCAGCTGTAGACACCCTATTTTTACCCTAACCAAATAGAACAAGGGTCCTCTCTTATTATTTTCTTATTTTTATTATTATTATTATTATTATTATTATTATTATTATTATTATTATTATTATTATTTTCCTATATTATTAGTACTTCACTATTATTTTGCTAGTATTTTTATTATCATTATTATTATTATTTTCCATTTTTATTATTATTACTAGTACTTTTATTATCTTTATTTTATTTTTACTTTACTATAATTATTTTTATTTTTCATTTATTATTTTTTTTGATATATTATTATTATTATTATTATTATTAGCATTAGTATCTTATTTTGGCTATTATTATTTTTATTATTTTTAGTAATGTTATCATTATTATTATATTAGTATTATTACTTTATTAATATTATTATTATTACTATTTTACCAATAGTATCTAAATTTTTATTTTTACTATAATTATTTATTATTATTTACTATTAGTAGTAGTATTATTATTATTATTACCTTATTGATACTAATATTATTATGATAATTATCATTATTATTATTTCCATTTTCTTTATTACCATAAGAATAAAAGCATAAAAAAAGAAAAAAATAAAAATAAAATCAAAGAAAGGAAGTTTTTTTCTTATTAGGGTTTTCAAATTTTTTTTATATAAGGGCAAAAGGGGGGGGGGGGGGCGCTGAAAATGGATCCGGGGGCGCAGGAAAGCTGAGGAAAGGAAAAAAATTCATCCTGTGAACCCTAGCCTCTCTTCCACCTCCATCCTCACCCTACATCTCTCAGTTCCCTCAATCTCCCTCAAACTCACCTCGCCTCCCCTTGCCTCCTCTTCTTGCTGCAACTCCGACGAGCCACCAACCGCACCACGAACCAGCGACCCCCTGCCAGCACAGCAGGCCTCTCGGCCAATTTCCAGCAGGCCTGTCGGCCAGTCTCCAGCAGGCCTCTCGGCCAGTCACCAGACAACCTCTGGCACAGCCTCCCTATCTCTCTTTTCTCCATTCACAACTGCCCCTCTCAAACTCCACACTAGCAGGCCACACAGCCACCCGAAGACCCGAGCACACTAGTAGGTAGTTCTAGCAGGTCCTGAGCGTCTCTCTGCAACTCCTAACTCCAGCCCAGCCTTCACTCCAGCAGAGCACGGCCCCGCTGCAACGAAGCCACCACCATCGGCAACGCCAGACTTGACAGCACCAGCCACGACCGAGACGCCCAATACCAATGACCAAAGCTCCGCCTCCAGCCACCGTGAGCACCAGTAGCGGCCACCAAATCTCCGTAACGGCTCCCAGCACGTTGTCGCCGTCGCCGTCGTCTACGCCTCTCGCCGTCCCTGTCGCCCAAACCGTCCACACCAGCAACCACCATTGGCAGCGCCAACATCGACAAACCCAGTGGCCATCTGGCAACCACGGCGTCATAGAAGACTCCGACGATCCATACTCAGTCCCGATGGTATATTTTGAGTTTTGTCCTTGTAATGTTTTATTTAGTGTAATACATATTTAGTTTACATGTTTAACTCTTATGTTACACATTAAAATGTCTATAATATAGTTGTAGGATTTTTAAAAGTATAATAAAATTTGTTTTAATGTATAAGTTTATATTTTTGTTGTATTTAGTATTAAATTTCATATTAATCTTTGGGGTTTCCTTATTTGAATTTTTAGGGTCTCCATTTTGCCACATATTGGTTTCCCTAGTTCGACTATTTCTATATTATCACATATCTGTATTTATTGTTTCCATTTTGTTACACATTGATTTCTTTTTAAGGTTTGATTACTTCCTTATTATTGTTATTATTATTTATGATCAGATTAAAGTTGTATAGGGCTTGTATTGTTATTAATTATGATGTATACACGTTATTATTCTAGCAGCATTTATTATTAGTAGTTATGTGCAATGATATATATATACATATTGGCAATGTTATTACTATAGTAGTATTATAAAATGTTATGGGTATTGTATTATTTTCTATATTTATTTTTATACTATTTTATTTATTATTTATTTTTTTCAAAAAAAACTATGAAAAGAACAAAAAAAGAGGAAATTAGAAAAAATTTGAAAAATATTTTTGACTTGACTTTCATTATTTGTCCTTTCGTTATTTAATTGTTCAAAATTCGGGATATATACAAAAATGTAAAATAAAATAGAAAAATCTGGAAAAATATTTTGAGACATGAAAATCATTTTCTTTTTTTAATTTTTCATCCCGAATAGAATCCAAAACCTCCCAAGCTAGTGTTTTCATACTTAGAAAAACTCTATAAGATTTCCAAATTTTGGGAGTGTATTTTGTACATTATTTTTGATTTTATCCCTATGATTTTATTGCGGGGGTATGAGCCTTCGGGCTTCACGTACCTTAAGCTCTGAGGGAATATATATATATATATATATGTATTTTTCATAGGTATTTATAAATTCACAAAAAGGAGTAATTTAAAGACTTATTAGATTAACTTACGGATAATTTCAAATTAATTAGGTACCATTCGTAAGAACGGGCGCGTAAGGGGTGCTCGTACCTTCCCCTCGTGTAACCGAACTCCCGATCCTAACTCTGGTAATGTAGACCTAGTTTACCCTTAACGGGGTAGTCATCACGTGTTCTAACCACACTAAAGGTTAGTGGCGACTCCAACATTCATATTTTTCATTGAAAATTAAAATTGATTTTTATTTCGCCGCCCCGGGCACACGCGCTCCCGAGGATGTCGCGACATCTCCAAAGGCATGATCGACTACTAATAAAATTGACACACTATCTAAGATATATGGTTGCACTCTATACTATAATAGCTACAATATCGTGCTTTGTAATTTGATCTGTCCCATCAGGGTCTAATACTATATAATACTATTATATATTTTACTAGTTTACCATGATTCTATTCAACTGTAATAAACATGACTCTGTAAAGCTGAATTAACCATAACGCTGTAAAACTTATTTGTACAAACTATAATATTAGTATGTTATGGTTCTATAATATCTGTATATCATAGTTCTGTAATCTATACATCATGGTATTGTGAAAACTGTATATCTGAATAAAATTGTATATTTGAGTAAGACTGTAAAACACTGAATAGTCGTAGCTCTGCAAATAAAATTGTATGTTCTGTGTAACATAATTCTATAAATCTATATAATCGTACATCTATAAAAGTTGAGAAGAATTATGTACTATACTAATTTTCTCATGCCACACAAATAAATAAAACTCATTAACTATAATCTGTAAAACTATATATTTTCTTACTCTAAAAACCCATAAACATATACTACACTTTTTTGGTAAAAATTTTGATTTAACTGGCATAGCATATTTCCCTTGCCTAACTAATTAGGAGGCCCGACCTCAGCTTTATCCTCATGCCTGTGGTGTACCAAACTCAAAACCCTAAAATAATGTACATTTCCTAATTCAATCAATCCAAACTCAGAAAAATAACTATACTCGCCTTTTTCCCCAGGCTCACATATATCTTTATCCATAAAATTCTAAACTGCTAGTTATTTATCAGTGTTACCTGAGTTCTTGATAAAACACCCGCTGGGATCCTCAACCCATGCCTGTGGTGCTTGAAAACTAAAACCCTGAAATCACAATACCCTAGTTTAATTAACTCAAACTTCAGTATATTTTCATCTAACTCAAGATCTTGGTTAAGAAAAGCCTACTAACCATATAAACCCTAAAATAACCTACTTACCCTTATTTTGGGATGGTGACTAAACTTCCCAAACCAAAATTTTGCTCTGGCTAAGTTGTAGAGAATCTCCCCAAGATCATCATGGTAACTTCTGATCGTCGAATTGGAATGAATCAGAGCCGAAATCGTAGAAAGAAGTCAAAGAGTCCGAATTCTAGAGAGAGAGAGAGAGAGAGAGAGCTTTTCTCGTCAAAAACCCGATTTTCGCGTATTTATAGGTGGCTGGCCACGTGACTTCATCGACGAGACACGTGTACTCATCGACAAATCGAAGAAGGGAGTTTGTCGATGAAATTTATGAGTTCGTCAATGAACCAAGGTCTGAAATTTCCCCGTTTAGGTATCTTTTCGTCGATGAGACACTGAGGCTCATCTACGAATCATACAAGGGCATTCGTTAACGAAACCAGGGCGTTTGTCAATAAACCCTGCTTTGTCCTTCTTTGGATTTCCTTTTTCTCCCATTTATCACTTTATCTTTCTATTATTTAATTGCTATTATTTTTCGGATCTCTACATTCTCCCCTCCTTATAAAAATTTCATCCTTGAAATTTTCTATCTATACTATACACCATCCTCTGAGAAAAAATTTACTACTTATTTTACTAATTACCCTGACTTATGGCAAAGGAATATCATGGTTACACATACAGTTTTGAGAGATTACATAAACTAACCAAAATTCTCATAAAACCCACTATATCCTATAAATCAGAACACAGTTATACATACATTATCCTGCTCTGCACAAAATAAAACCTAACTATATTTACTTTACTTGAGTTATTACCGTTTCTTTTCCTATCTAATTCTAGTCCCCACCGAACATATGTGGGTGTTTTTGTTGTATCTCCTCCTCTAACTCCCATAAGGCCTCTTCCACTACACGTTTCTTCCATAATACCTTTATTAATGAAATTTTCTTGGTGCGCAACTCCTATTCTTTTCTATCTAGAATCTACACTAGTGTTTCCTTATATGCTAAAGTATCTCTAAGCTCTATCTCCTCATAGATGATTATGTATGAGAGATCTGGAATGTATTTCCTCAACATGGAAACATGGAATATGTCATGAATCCTAGATAGAGCTGGTGGTAAAGCTAGCATGTAGGCGACTGAACCCATTCTTTCAAGTATCTCAAATGGGCCACTAAACCTAGGGCTCAACTTTCCCTTATTCCTAAACCTCATAGCTCCTTTCAGCAATGCTATTCTCAAAAATACCTAATCTCTCACATCAGACTCCAACTTCCAACGACACGTATCTGCGTAGCTTTTCTACTCACTCTAAGCTACACTGATTCTATCTTTAATAAGTTGGACTTTATCATACGCTTGCTGCACCGACTTTGCTCCCAAAACTCACCTTTCACCCATTTCATCCAAGTATAGTGGAGAATGGAACCTCCTACCATATAATGCCTCATAAGGTGTCATTCAGATGCTGGTTTGGTAGCTGTTATTATATGCAAAATCAATCAGTGGCATATACTGGGTCCAACTACCCCCAAAATCCAACAGACATGCTTGTAGCATATTCTCAAGTATTTGGATTGTCCTTTTTGTCTGCCCATCAGTCTGAGAATGAAAGGTTGTGCTGAATGATAATTGAGACCCCAAAGCTTCCTATAAACTCCCTTAAAACCATGACATGAAACGTGGGTCTTGGTCTGAAACTATAAATACTGTTACACCATGGGGTGAAACTATCTTTTGAATGTATAACTTTGCCATTTTGTTCATAGAGTAGTTGGATTTAATAGGGAGAAAATGAGCAGTCTTCGTCAGTCGATCTACGACCATCCAAATAGCATTCTACCCATGCAATGCCGGTGGTAATTCAGTAATGAAATGCATTGATTTATGATCCCACTTCCACTCAGTGATGTGAAGCGGCTGCAATTGTCCCGCCGATCTCTGGTGCTCAACCTTTACCTGCTGGCATGTCAAACACTGCTCTACAAATTCAGCTATCTCTCTCCTCATGCCGCTCCACCAGAAGGATTCCCAAAGGTTCCAATACATTTTAGTGCCTCCAGGATGCACTGTGTAAAGGGATCTTTGTGCCTCCTCTAGGATAGCCCTCCTAATCTCAGCATTTACAGGTACACATAGCCTGATATGGAACCTCAGAGCCCGATAATCTAAAATACTAAACTGCCCCTTTTGTTTGTCATGCCCTTTATCTATCAACTCTACCAATTCTGCATTATTCTTCTGAGCGGCTTTAATCCTCTCCTGTAAGGTAGGCTGTAACACTAGGTTGGCAATAAATGCCTAGTGATCATCCTCTACTAGATCCACACTAAGCCTCTCTAGATCCATTTGAAACGGATGCTGAATCTCCATTGTTGATACTGCTGCTCCCTACAAATTTCAGGCTCAAAACATCAACCACCACGTTTGCCTTCCTTGGGTGGTAGCTGATAATGCAATCATAATTGTTGGACCAAGTAGTTAAGGGTCTCTCATTCCTACTATGTTTTGATGACAACAACCCATTAGCAGCTCTTCAAGGCTACTAACGTTTCTCTCTAAAGTCATGTTCAGTTATACAGAACAGCACTAGAACCAACAAGTCTCAAATCAGTCAAAGCAACTCGTGCCATGACCAAAAGCACACCCTCTTAAAGCATTCATGGATGCTACACAATATACAAAGTGATCTAAAGGATGAGTGTGAGAATGAGAGAGAGAGAGACTATTTTGTAAATCCCTTGTATATAGAGTAAACTCAAAACTAAGAGTAAGAAATGGGCATATCACACACACACACACACACACACACACAAAACAAGTAAATTTATTTAAAAGTGTGTAAAGAAACTCCTAAACGGATAAGGACCTTCTTAGAACTTAAAAGAAAAATTCTAAAAAAGAAGGGACTCATCGACGAACATAGGGCTTTGTTAATGAGTGTAACACATACCTTCGTCGACGAACACAGGGTTCTAGTCGACGAAAAGAAACCAAGAGGCATCTGAATTCAGAACCGTAATTGGTCGACGAACACAGGGCGTCTTCGACAAATGTTATGAAGAACTCATCGATAAACACAATGTTCTCATCGACGAAAAGAAACCGAGAGGTACCTGAATTTAGAACCAGTCACTTATCAACGAACACAGGGCTTCGTCAACGAATTGACTGAAGAGCTCGTCGACAAATTTCAGATTTCTTCGACAAACGTCGGGCAGCAGCATTCATTAAATGCTACAGAACGGCTAGTTTGACCCTTATCTTACATTAATAAATGCCCAACGGCTCTCCAACATTCGTTTCACCCATTTGGTGTTTAAATAGGAGTTATTGCATTTACTCCTCACCAAGAAAGTTCATATTGTATTAAGATCATTTATTGGTGATTTCATTTCTAGGGTTTGCTCATACACTCACTTACCCTCTTTTTGCTGCTCTTAATTTTGTTTCTACTCTATTGATAAGAGGACATTGAGTGAGGATATTATGGTGATACTCAGCTCAAAATGAGCATTCAAATTTGTATCTATTTCTTATCTACTTCTTGTAAAGAAAGGCTCTTTGTGAGCCATTGTAGGGTGTCTCTAAGTGAGCACCTTGTTAAAGCTCTTTGTGAGCAACCATGTGTATTGGCTTCTCCGCCTAAAGGAGGATCATAGTGGATTTTGGGAATCCTTGAGTTGGTCTCAAGGCGTGGACGTAGGCGGGGTGCCGAACCACGTAAATATCTTTGTGTTAAGCATCTCTTCTCTCATATCTCTTTTATACTGTTATTGTGATTTGCTGCATCTTTACACTGTGATTTTATGCACTTGTTCTTCATAATATTTCTATGTTTGTAGAAAGTTTCCACATCCATGAAAAATGTATATTCACCCCCCTTCTAGACACTCAACCGAGCCAACAAGTGGTATCAAAGTTCTAGTCGCTGAAATTCGGAGTAACTCCCACGCGAAAAGATCAACATGGCGGATATGTTTGCCCAAGGTCAATCCATGGACCGTCCCCCCAAATTTTGTGGAACTAACTACCCAGCATGGAAAGATCGAATGTCTATCTTCATCCAGGCTTATGACTACCATATGTGGAACGTCATCATTGAAGGAGACTACACCTTCAAAAACGAAGACGGTGATGACATACCCATTGGAAAACTTCCTGAGGCGGATGCAAGGCTAGCACAACTCAACTTTAAGACCAAGAACTTCCTATATTGCGTCGTAAGTGATGAAGAGTACAACCGAATATGCGGATGCAACACGACCAAGGAAATGTGGGAAAAGCTTTAGGTAACATACGAAGTTACTACCCAGGTAAAAAGATAAAAAATTTATATGCTAGTAAAAGAATATGAAATGTTCAAAATGGAAGAAGGTGAGACAATTACAGCTATGTTCACTCGGTTCACACACATCACTAATGGACTAAAAGCTCTCGGTAGAGAGTACTCTATGGAAGATAATGTGCAGAAAGTCCTACGTTCACTACCGACATCTTGGCACGCCAAGTCCGCAGCAATTGAAGAAGCAAAGGACCTCTCAAAGGTTACACTTGATGAACTAATTGGGTCTCTCATGACCTATGAGATCAAGAAGAAAAATGATGCTGCAGAAGCTGAAGTACCCAAGAAGGCTACCAGAATTGCTCTAAAAGCTGGGAAACAAAAAGAACTCATAAAAGAGGAGGAGAATGATGATGATGATGAAGTCGCCCTCCTTACGAGGAGATTCAGAAATTTTCTTATGAACAAACGAAATGGCAAACAAAAGGAGAAAGGAGAATCGAGCATCAGATGCTACAACTGCAAAAAGATCAGGCACCGCATGGCCGATTGTCCTCTCTTCAAAGGCAAAGGCAACAATCAAAAAAGAGACAAGAAGAGGTTCAAAGCAATGAACACAACCAAATGGGATGAACTGGATGTAACCTCAACCGATGAAGAAGTCAAGGAAGAAGCTGCTCATTTCTACCTTATGGCAGATGAACAAAGTGAGGTAAGTTCTGATGACGAATATCTCCCTTCTTATGAAGAATTAGAAGAAAATTGTAGAAAACTCTATGTTAAACTAAGAGCATCTAAAAAGAAACTCAAACTTTTAGAAGAAAATCATTCAAAATGTAAACAAAAACATATTTGCTCATGTGACACCTTGAAAGCTAAAAATGTATCTCTTCATCTTGAAAAAGAAAAGCTTTCTAAGGAATACACAAACTACAAAGAGTCCTCTCAAAAAGAAATTGGAAGCTTGAAAAGTCAACTAATCGAATTTATTCAAGAAAACTCTTCATTGAAAAAGGTGGAAGATCAAAGCAATACTATATATAAATTCACAAATGGTAAGGAAAATTTCGATAAGTTACTTGGAGCTCAAAGGTTTGGAATTTTCAAAGAAGGATTAGGATACAGCCTATCGTCTTCAGAATCAATAGGATTTGCAAATCTTTATGCTAAAGGGAGCTCCGCATCAAAGAAAAGTCATGCACCTAAACTAAACCCCTCACACGCTAATAAAGTCTGCCATATTGTGAGAGAAAAGGTTATGTATGATTTACTTGCCCTTTCAGGGGAAATAGAGGAAAAAATATGAACTACATATGGGTGATTAAGAACACTAACCCAATAGGACCCAAGAAAATGTGGGTACCAAAACAAGTCACTTAATGTTGTGTGTAGGTATGTTTGAAGAGCGACTCCACAAGAAACAAATGGTTCCTCGATAGTGGATGCTCAAGACACATGACAGGATACGCAAGAAAATTCCTCTCCCTCGCCTACAAGAAGGAAGGGCTAGTCACGTTTGGAGATAATGCCGAGGGAAGAATCATCGATAAAGGTAAAATAGGTAATTCATCCTTGGCTCTTGAAAATGTTGCTCTTGTAGATACTCTCAAACATAACTTGTTAAGCGTTAGTCAACTATGTGATAAAGGATTAAATATTACTTTTCAATCCACAAAATGCTTAGTGAATGATTTAAATGGAAATACCATCCTTGTAGGAAAATGTGAATCCAACATATACACAATTGAGTTTGATGATATCACAAATTGTAACATTAATTGTTTAGCTGTTACAAATGAAAATTGTTGGTTATGGCATAGGAGACTAGGTCATGCAAGCATGGATCTTCTTCATAAACTTTCATCTAAAGAACTAGTAAATAGCCTACCAAAAGACAATTATGTGAAAGACAAAACTTGTGATGCATGTCAATATGGAAAACAAGTTAAGACCTCTTTCAAAACTAAGAAAGTAATTTCTACCTCAAAACCCTTAGAGTTAATCCATCTTAATTTATTTGGACCGAATGACATAGTCAGCATTAGTGGAAAGCTGTATGCATTTGTCATAGTTGATGACTTCTCTAGATTTTCATGGGTAATCTTTCTTGCTAACAAAAGTGACACCTGTAATGCATTTATTCATTTTTGTGGAAAAATCCAAAATGAAAAGGGAATGTCAATTATACACATCAGGAGTGATAGAGAAAGAGAATTTAGAAAAAAAGAACTTGAAAACTTTTGCAACGAAAATGGTTATTCACACAACTTCTCCGCACCAAAAACTCCACAACAAAACGGAGTAGTTGAAAGAAAAAATCGAACACTTCAAGAAATGGCTAGGACAATGCTCAAAGAAGATAACTTGCCAAAATACTTCTGGGTAGAAGCAGTTAGCACAGCTCGCTATGTTAGTAACCGAGTCATCATTAGATCCAAGTTAGGAAAAACGACATATGAAATATGGAAGGGTAGAAAACCTAACATCTCACATTTTAAGGTTTTTGGATGTAAGTGCTTTATATTAAACGATAGGGATCATTTAGCTAAGTTTGATTCAAAATCCGATGAGGGAATATTCATAGGATATGCCACGAATAGCAAAGCATATAGGGTATTCAAAAAAAGAATTCAAACTGTTCAAGAATTAACCCATGTTGTATTTGATGAAACAAATCCTCACGCATCCAAAACACCTGTTGAGATAGATGAAGAGAACCAAGTCACTACCTTTAGAATTGAAAGAGAATTAGAACAACTCAAATTAGATAATGATCAAGACACAAATTGTAAAGATACAAATATTGATCATCTAGGATCTTCTCCTCAAGAGTCTAACCAACTAGAAGAAAAAGAGAATCATGAACTACCTAAAGGTTGGAAGTTTGTAAAAAATCATCCAACTGATCTTATCATAGGTAGTCCATCTCAAGGAGTTAGCACCAGATCTCACCTAAGAAGTGAATGTAATCATATTGCTTTCGTATCTCATCTAGAACCTAAAAACTTTAAAGAAGCTAAAAATGATGAAAAGTGGATAAATGTCATGCAAGAAGAACTAGATCAATTTGAAAGAAACAAATTATGGCACTTAGTTCCTAAACCCAAAAATACTACAATAATTGGTACTAAATGGGTGTTTAGGAATAATAAAGATGAAGATGGAAACATTGTTAGAAACAAAGCTAGATTAGTAGTCCAAGGATATAACCAACAAGAGGGTATTGACTACGATGAAACTTATGCTCCGGTAGCTAGACTAGAAGCCATTAGGATGCTCCTTGCCTTTGCTTACTACAAAAACTTTAAATTATTTCAAATGGATGTTAAAAGCGGCTTTTTAAATGGATGCATAAATGAAGAAGTATACATCAAGCAACCTCCTAGATTTGAGAGCCACACTCATCCCGATTACGTATACAAACTCTCAAAAGCCCTTTACGGACTTAAGTAAGCACCAAGAGCATGGTATGAGTGCTTAAGAAAAATTCTCCTAGAAAATGGGTTCACAAGAGGAAAATTCGATACTACTCTTTTCTTAAAACACAAGGAAAATGATATGCTTGTTATACAAATTTATGTGGATGATATCATTTTCGGTGCCACAAATGAAACCTTGTGTCAAGATTTTGCTCAAACTATGCAAAAAACATTTGAAATGAGTATGATGGGTGAGCTAACCTTCTTCCTAGGATTACAAATTAAACAAATGAAACATGGAATCTTCATTAATCAGGCCAAATATGTTAGGGACATGTTAAAGAAATTCAACCTTGAAATGGGTAAATCTAAAGTAACTCCTATAAGCATCACGACAAAGCTTAATGCTAATGAAAAAGGAAAAAACATTGACCAAAAACTCTACCATGGAATGATAGGTAGTTTATTGTATCTCACTTCCAGCAGGCCAGATATAATGTTCAGTGTTTGCCTATGCGCTAGATTTCAAGCTTGTCCCAAAGAATCTCATCTTTATGCGGTCAAAAGAATCTTTAGATACTTAGTAGGCACTCATGACTTAGGAATCTTCTATCCTAAAAATGCTTCCTTTGACATAACATGCTACTCTGATGTTGACTACGGTGGTTGTAAAACTGATAGAAAAAGTACTAGTGAAACATGTAATTTCCTTGGACACTCTCTTGTGTCCTGGTTTTGCAAAAAACAAACCTCTGTAGCTCTCTCCACCACCGAGGCTAAGTATATCGCAGCCGGCAGCTGCTGTGCTCAAGCCCTATACATGAAACAACAACTTGAGGACTTCCGAATCTTAGTTAAGGGTACTCCAATTCACTGTGATAATACTAGTACCATCAACATCTCAAAGAATTTGTGCCTCCATTCTAGAACTAAGCATATTGAAATTAGGCATCACTTCATTCGAGATCATGTCCAAAAGGGAGACATTGTGTTGGTTTATGTTCCCACCAAAAAACAACTCGCCAACATTCTAACTAATCCTCCCAATGAAGAAAGATTCCACAAAATCCGACATGACCTAGGGATGTGTACTCCTTCAGACATACTTTAGGATCCTTATGACAGCTCTTACCCCTTTGTCTTGCTCACCATACTCTTAAACTTAGTTTCTCCTTTCTTCCTGCTCTCGTCGACGAACACAGGGTATTTGTCACTGAGAATTCTAAAGAATTCATCGACAAACACAAGGGTCTCGTCGTTGAATTTGCCTTAAATTCGTCGACGAACACAAGGGTATCGTCATCGAATTCGCTTTAATTTTGTCGATGAACACAAGCCTCGTCGATGAAAACTGTCGGGATACTTATTCTAGTTCAAACAGACAAACCCTAGCCGTCCGCTTCTGACCCTCTCCTTCCTCTTAGCCCTCTGTCCCTCCTCCAACCCACCTTGCGCCACCCTTTACCCCTTCCCACCTCCCTTTCTCTCTCGCCATCACGCACGACACTCTTCCATTTCCTCAACTCCCTCATCTCCTCGGCCATACCAGCTCTTTCCATCCCTTCGTCTCTAAATGGCTCCTCGTCCAAAACACTGCAACCTTCAAACTGAAGTTGGCAAAGGTTCCTCTCATCGCCCTACCTTCGGTCCTCCTATGCCTGCCCCAGCCAATCCCGACCCTTGTTTCATCTCTCCCAAAGCTACCTACCACTATCAAAACGATATTCTCAAGCGGCACATAGTCTACGGAAAAATCATGCCCTCTGATTTCCTCCAGCTTCATTTCCCCACTCTTCTCTCCAAGATTAAAGCCCTGGGGTGGGATGCCCTTTTTGATCTTGATGAGCTCATCTATGAAGACCTAGTTCGTGATTTCTACACAAATTTCGCTCCCTCGCGTCGCGGCATTTCTACTTACTCCACTGTTCGTAGAACCGTTATTTGGCTATCTAAGGATACCTTCTCCATCGTGCTCGGTTGCACCCCTTATCCACTTCGAGGCCTCCCCAAGTCATCTTGGCCAGCACGATTCGACTGGTTTGACTCGCACACCGCTCTCAAGCTAATTACTGGTAATCCTCACATTCCCGCGATGGCTCGCCCGAAATCCAAGGACCTCACTGTAGAATTTCGGGTCCTCCACCATATGATTATGTACAATTTGTGCCCTCGCACTAGTGGCAGGGACTAGGTCACCTTAGGCAATATCTTCAGTATGTACTACCTCTAGGTTGGCCATGGCATATACCTTCCATCCATCATTGTTCAGAATATGGAGGAAGGCCTCAAAAGGCAGCGAGGTTGTCTTCCTTATGGTCGTCTCCTCATGACCTTCTTTGATCACTTCGACCTCTTTCGCATCGGCTTGCCCTATATTCATCCTGTGCCAGAAGATATCTATATTGAGGTGACCCTTCATCGCATGCACTTTGAAAAGGACGAAGAAACCAACACGTGGGTCAAAGCCCATGAGCAGGGTCATATTCCCGTCGATGAGGTTGAGGCCGCCTTGAGGGCCGAAGAAGAGGAAGGCGAGCATGAGGACACTATGTATAGCCACATCCTAGAGCGCCTAGATAGGCTTCAGCATGCCATAACACAATCCGAAATTCGACACCAAAATCGTTTTAACTCCTTAGATGCGTCTCTTGCTCGTCAAGAAAACGCTAACCGTGCTCGCTTTGACTTTATCGACGGTTCTTTTGCTGCACTCTTTGATCGTCTAGGTCGCCCACACGAGTAGCGCACTGTTTCCACTGTCCCCTAATTTTGATTATGGCAAAGGGGGAGAAATAGTTTTAGGTCTCTATTAAGATGTATTAAGATGTATTTAGAATGTAAATTTCCAGTTGATAATACAGCCTTGTAATCACTGCACAAATTTAGTATTGAAACTTAGCAAGCATTGAAACTTTTCAACATAAATCCTCTATCTGTCTACAAGCATGCTTGAATGATTGATATACTGGATTGTTATGTTTTATGAAGGATTAAATGGAAAATGTCTTACTTATAAATGGCCTGCTACCGAAAATTTAAATAAAATATTCTTTCATACAATGCAAACATTAAGAGGGAGAATTTTATTTAAACTCTAAACCAATCCATTTAGTAAGGGGGAGCATTTATCTTTCAAAGAGAACACTAATGGATTGTCATCATAAAAAAGGGGGAGAATGTTAGACCAAGTAGTTAAGGGTCTCTCATTCCTACTATGTTTTGATGACAACAACCTATTAGCAGCTCTCTTCAAGGCTACTAATGTTTCTCCCTAAAGTCATGTTCAGTTATATAGAATGGTACTACAACCAACAAGTCTCAAAATCAGTCGAAGCGACTCGTGCCATGACCAAAAGCACAGCCTCTCAAAGCATTCATGGACGCTACACAATATACAAAATGATCTAAAGGATGAGTGTGAGAATGAGAGAAAGAGACTATTTTGTAAATCCCTTGTATATAGAGTAAACTCAAAACTAAGAGCAAGAAATGGGCATATCATACACACACAAAAAAAACAAGTAAAGTTATTTAAAAGTGTAAGAAACTCCCAAACGGACAAGGACCTTCTTAGAACTTAAAAGAAAAATTCTAAAGAAGAAGGGACTCGTTGACGAACACAGGGCTTCGTCGACGAGTGTAACACATACCTTCATCGACAAACACAGGGTTCTCATTGATGAAAAGAACCGAGAGGCATCTGACTTCAGAACCATAAATCATCGACGAACACAGGGTGTCGTCGACCAATGTTATGAAGAACTTGTCGAAAAATACAGGGTTCTCATCGATGAAAAGAAATCGAGAGGTACCTGAATTCAGAATCAGTAACTTGTTAACGAACACAGGGCTTCATCAAAGAATTGACTGAAGACCTCGTCAATAAATTTTAGATTTCGTCGACGAACGTCAGGCAACAACGTTCATTAAATGCTGTAGAATGGCTAGTTTGACCCTTATCTTACATTAATAAATGCCCAATGGCTCTCCAACATTCCTCTCGCACATTTGGTGTTTAAATAGGAGTTATTGCATTTACTCCTCACCAAGAAAGTTCATATTGTATTAAGATCATTTATTGGTGATTTCATTTCTAGGGTTTGCTCATACACTCACTTGCCCTCTTCTTGCTGCTCTTAATTTTGTTTCTACTCTATTGATAAGAGGACATTGAGTGAGGATATTATGGTGATACTCAGCTCAAAATGAGCATTCAAATTCATATTTATTTCTCATCTACTTCTTGTAAAGAAAGGCTCTTTGTGAGCCATTGTAGGGTGTCTCTAAGTGAGCACCTTGTTGAAGCTCTTTGTGAGCAACCGTGTGTATTGGCTTCTCCGCCAGAAGGAGGATCATAGTGGATTTTGGGAATCCTTGAGTTGGTCTCAAGGCATGGACGTAGGCAGGGTGTCGAATCACGTAAATATCTTTGTGTTAAGTTTCTCTTCTCTCATATCTCTTTTATACTGTTATTGTGATTTGCTGCATCTTTACACTGTGATTTTATGCACTTGTTCTTGGTAAGATTTCTATGTTTGTAGAAAGTTTTCACATCCGCAAAAAACGTCTATTCACACCCCCCTCTAGACGCTCAACCAGGCCAACAATAAACTTTAATGAGCTCCAACTATCTTCTTTACCTCATATTCAATTCTTTCTATGTGAAGAAATACTTTAAATTTTTATGGTGAGTCCTATCTCACATTTCCCATTGAAAATAGGATATAGTTCCCAAGAAGGGGGTTGAATTAGGTTTTAAAATTTTCTTTTAATTCCTTTAATGAAAACTTAACCTTTTGTTGATCATGCACAACAATTTAATTATTTTTATTTTACTCACCACCACACAAACATTCAATCAAACAACTTAATCAAGAAAATCAATTATAAAACATTCAATCAAGATATACTCCGCAACTTAATGGAAATTCTCAACTTTTTCAACTTGTGTGCAACCCTATTTATATAAATTTGAATCAAGCCCTACATATATGAAATTTGTCTCTCAATTTGATACTCAATACAACATCCAATCACTCTTTCCAAATACTTAGACATTAAATAAACTTTAAGTTAAAGAGTCTTGGGGTGCTGAATCAATCAACATACTACTTCACAATTTTCGCAAAAGATTGATCAACTAACGTACTCCCTTTCAGTTTCCATAATCCCAAAAACAAATTAAGCTTAAGTTTATTTAATATCTTATCCACGTAGTGCATATGATTTAGATATTTAAAACTTCCATGCAATTGTATATGTACTGAAAATAAAGAGAGTAAAGAAAGAGAGAGTAAGACCAAGATTTTTAGGAGGTTCGACTTATACCCAGCCTACGTCCTCGCCTTTGGCAAACCACCAAAGGATTCACTAAAACCAATTCCTTTACTAGGCAGAACAATACCATTTACAACACTCCTTCGATTAGGCTAAAGCCCGCCACTCCAAGTGATATCCTCTCACTCGGTCACTCCTTCAATTAGGCTAGAGCAGCACCTCTCTAAGTGATATCCCACGCTTAGCCAATGATTTAAATAACCTTTAACCGTAGAGAAAAATTTGTGTACAAGAGACACTCTCACAATAGAGCTGGTTAGTACAATATTCAGCATAAATATACTTCAAAGTAAATCAATATAAAGAGATTGAAGCTCAATTGAATTTAGATAACCAAATATATCTTCCGAGTATTGAAAGATTCAGACTTTGAAAGCTCTAATTTGGAATTTGTATCAACACCAATTTAGTAGTGGAAGTAGGATGAGCACAAGAGAGATTGAGAGCTTTGAGAGAACTTTTATTGCTGGTAAATTTATTAGGTATTGAAATCTTTAGAGTTTGGGGCTATTTATAGATGTTTAAGAGATAATTCCTTACCCCCCCCCCCCAATTTTACTTGGAGTAAACATCAAGTTTTCCAAAAGAGTAGTGCCCAAGAAATCTATTTAAAAATCTTCCCATTGAATTTTAAAAATTTTGTTTCAAGTGGCAGTCGCCTGCCACAACCTGGCAGTCGTCTGCCATAGTGAAAACTAGACAACCAGAAGGTTGGTAGTCACCTGCCAAGACACAGACAATTACCTAGCTTGACCACTCAAGTGCTTGACAATGCTCTAGCAGTTGCCTGGCACCCTACTGCCTCCTAAGTTTACTTCTTCTAAAATTTGGCAGTCTACTACCTATATAGGCCAATCGTCTAGCTCTCAGTCTTTCCCTTATATTCTTTGAAAACTTTTCTTCCTTTGAGACCTTGTAAATTTGATTTCAAAAACATATTTTAAGGTCTTTTAAAAATGTGTTTCTTAGTTTCTTTTGATTTATAAGAGCTTCAATTCGGTTTATATTGAAGTTTACATGAAGTGCTTACATAGAGACATCCTTAATACTCTAATCTTTTGATCTTCAAGTAAATCCTTGTTCTTCTATGATCATATATCATCTTTGAGTTTTTGATCATCTTTCTTTCTTCAACCTTTTGTATAGTATGTTCATCATGAGCTTGGAAATTCTTGAACTTTGCCTTCTCCCTGAAAGAATTTCACTTGAAACAAACCATATCAAATTTATCGTGATTTGTTATCATCAAAATAAGATTTGTAAGCTTTGTTAGGCAAACAATCTCCCCCTTTTTGATGATGACAAATCTAAAGCAAAAATGAGAAAATATTCCTTAAAGTACTCCCTTTTTTAATAAAAATTACGGCTCATGGCTCCCCCTTTCAATAAGCATGGGGTTTTTAAACATATGCATCAAGTATGTATCAAGTATCATCAAGTATGTATCAAGTATCATCAAGTATGCATCAAGTATCATCAAGTATGTATCAAGTATCATCAATATCAAGTATCATCAAGTATGAATGAAGTTATTATCAAATACCAATCAAGTACCAAGCATATCAAGTACATTCATATTTCTTTTTGCTCTCTCTAAAACACTCTCCCCCTTTGGAGATCAATCAAAAAGGAAAAGAGGGTGATACATCATAAAGCATAGTGAAGAGCTGAAATACAAAGTACTTAAGTTCTTACAAACACAAACGGAATGTTGTTTGGTGAAATACATAGAAATACTAATACATATGCTAATATATTAAAACATCACAAGGATTAAGCATATTAATCTGAGTCTTCCTTAGATCGACTCCCATCTCATTCTTCTTCTTGTTCATCAGAATTTTTAGCAAATTCATCATCACTAGATGGAACGGAGCTAATATCCATCTGAGTCGTGCCTTTGGAAGAACTAGCCAAGTGTTTCTTAATCTTATCAACACGCTGAACAAGGGTAAAGCAATGAGTTTCCATAGTAGAAATCTTCTCGCAAAGAGTACCAAGACCAGATTGCATCCCATCGCTGAAGTTCATATAGTGAGAGTAAAAAAATAGAAACCAAGAGGGAGTATTTGGGTCTAGCTGTGCTAAAGTGGCTGGCATAGAAGGCTAAGGAGGTGGTTCAGATGTGGTGTGACGATGACCCTTGTGAAACCATCCATGAGTGGTTTTCTTATAACCCATGCGCTTAAGCATTGTGTCAGAAAAGATGTCATAATGGGTTTTTCTAATGAAGTTAAAAGATGGTGTGAGAATGTTAAAATTTGTGATCACCATATTCAATATTCCAGCATATGGTAGGATAATACAAAGAGCATCAATTTTCATATTGATCCATTTGATGAGAAGACTAGGAAGATACAACTTTTTCCCTTTCAAAACACACCACATAATAAAACAATCTTGAAAAGAAACATGGTTGTGTGAACCGGATCGTGGTAGGATATTATACGTAATGAGTTTATGCAAAATTATAGCTTCGAGATTTAGTTGTTTGTTGATGGGTGGATGCCCAAAAAAAGGTGGGTGTATCAATCATGACAAGAGGTAAGAATGCCTCTAGGGTGAATCCTTGGGCCATTATCCATTGCTTTTCAACAATTTGAACTTTGAAATCTCCCTGCTTAATATGAAGAATTTTTCCCAAAGATATGGGAGTAAGATGGATACTCTGCCCTAGGAGATTTGTTTTCAACTCATCGTCGTTTCTCTCCATGTTAGCATAAAAAATCCTTACTAGGTTTGGATAATACCCTTTGGCTTGATGTGTGATAAATCTTTCCTATCCAATTTCTTTAAAAATCTCTAGGATTTCAGGAAAATCAGAATTGAAAAATGCAACATCAAGTACTTTACCTAGAATCAGTTCCCCTTAAGTAATTTGATTTCTATAGAGAGTTTTGGCATGAGGAGTTACTAACCATTTTTCTACTTCATCATTGTTGATTCGTGTGGAGGAGGAAGCGTCCTTGTTAGCAACCGATTTTGTTCGAGGCATGTTTGCTTTGAGTTTTGAATCTGATAAACCCTAGAAATTTGGCGAGGGTGATGTAGATATTGGGTTTGGAACAGGATTTTGGACGGATTTGGAGGAGAAATAGATTTGAAGAAGAGTAGGAATGAGAGTTTTTAGGATGAGAGGAGATGTGGTAGGTGCGTAAGAGTCGTTAAAATGACACATAATAGGGTTTTAAACCCTTACCCTCCACGAGGCAGTCGTCTGCTACGAGGAGGTAGGCGCCTATCAATCCAAAAATATTAAGTCAATAGCATGGCATTCACCTGTCACCCAGGTGGTAGTCGCCTGTCAAGCAGATTTTGAAAAAAATTTCCTTTAAACAACTTCTCGAACATGCATCATTCCTAATTCTCATCTAATGAATATAAATTGATCCTTGAAAAGTGTTTGAATATGTCTGCTAATTGATCATTTGTATTGACAAATGTTTTGTATGTGATCTCTCAAAAAGTTTCTTATTCTCAAACATCTTTTCTTAAAAAGAACTTATGCAGTAAGCTTAGATTTTCTTTTGATTTTAAAACTTTCTTATTTAAGCTTGTATGACTCATTCTTTGATTTTAACCAACAAAGTTATTTGTGTTTTTGTGTTTCAATAAACACTTTGAGATCTTCAAGATTTTTTATCTAGGTACCCATACCTTTTTGGGTCCAGTAGCTTTCACAAGGGATATTTCTTTTACTCTCCATATTTGTTTAGTTTTCACATCTTTTCTTTTAAATGGACATTCAAACTTTATATGTCCCTTTTTCTTACATTTATAGCATATGGTGTTAGTGTAGGCATTAGAAGATGTGCTAGCATAATCTTTGGATGCTTTTGAAAAATAACACATCTAAAGATTTTTTTTCCTTTTATTTTCAACCCCATTAAATCCAATGCCTTCTTTGTTTAAGGTCATCCTTTGTGAGCCTATCATTTTTTCAAAGTTTGCGTTTCCTTTTGTGAAGTTATAAATGATCTTTTCTTTATCTTTAATTTGATTTTTGAGATCATTTATCTCTATTTCTTTCTTGTCGTCAATCTTCTTTAGTGATTTCTCTAATTTTTGAGATAATTTTCTTATTTTATCCTCTAATTCAGAAATATATATGTCTTTTTCATATTTCATGGAGGATAGGGATTGAAGGTCTTCTATCATCTGTTCATTTTTGCTTTCTAATTTCTTAATTTTCAAGTCTTTTTCTTTTTCAGTAAGATTTTTAGCTTCTAATTCTTTTATTGCATCTTCATACTTATTTTCTATTTTCTTGAGTTTTTAATCTTTATCATTTTCAGCAATCTTAATTGATTCTAACTCTTTCATCATTCCAACATTCTTATTTTTCAATGATGTGTTTTTTTTGGTTACTTTGATTAGCATCTTATGTACTTTGAATAAATCATTTTGTAATTCATCATAAGATGGCATACACTCATCATTGGATTCATTTGATGAATCACTACAAGAATTATTTAAGGATTTGGATGAGGTGCCTTCCTCATCATCCCATGCCTTAAAACAAGTATAAGCAACCTCTTGGTCACTTGATTCATATTCCAAACTACTTGTATTATCTCAAGTAGTGGCTTTCATGACCTTTTTGTTTTTCTTCTTAGACTCTTTCTTTAGTAATGGACATTCTAGTTTTATATGTCTAACTTTGTTGCGATTATAACATGTGGGGGTTTTATTTTTAGATTTATTTTTGCTGATTTCTTCTTCTTCTTCTGATTCGGAGTCTTGGTTTCTTCTTTTGAATTTGTTTTTCCTTATAAGGATTTTACAAGTTTCTTAGATATGAAGGCTAGTTCATCTTCATCCATTTCATCTTCACTATTAGAGTTTTCTTTTGAGGTTTTAAAGGCTATTGATTCTTGGGCTTTGGTTTTTCCATTCCTTTCATTCATTGCCATTTCGTATATGAGGAGAGAACCTATAAGTTTATCTAAAGAAGTGTTTTTCAAATTTCTACCTTCCGTTATGGCAGTGACTTTTGGTTCCCATATAGGTGGCATCCCTTTAAGAATTTTCCTTATCATCTCATAAGTAGTGTAGGTAAAACCTAAGGCATTTAGGGAATTTATTATGTGAGTGAACCTAGTGTACATGCTAGTTATAGATTCATCTGGGTTCAACTTAAAAGCTTCATATTCGCTTGTAAGCATATCAATCCTATTATCCCTAACATCTATAGTGCCTTCGTAAGTGACTTCTAGTTTGTCCCATATTTCCTTAGCCGTTTTGCAAGCCATTACTTTATTAAATTCATTAGCATCTAAAGCACAATATAAAACATTCATAGTACTAGAATTAACTTGCAACATCTTATGATCTAAGTCTGTCATATCATTTTTCTCCTTAGGAACTTGTCTTGCATCTACTAGTTTAAAGGAAATTAGGTCACATCCATGACAACCTCCCACGATTTCCAATTCATAGTTTGAAGATATATTTGCATTCATTTTTTTTTTTTTTTTTTTTCCAAAAAGTGTAGTTATGTCCACAAAAGATAGGAGGCCTAGTTAAAGAATGTCCCTCTCTAAAGGGAGCTACGCCTGTGTGAGCCATTAAGATCTTTTTATAGCTATTGATTAAGATTTTCTATAACCCCGCTCTGATACCAATTGAAAATAGGATATAGTTCCCAAGAGGGGGGGGGGTGAATTGGATTTTAAAATTTTCTTTTAATTCCTTTAATGAAAACTTAACCTTTTGTTGATCATGCACAACAATTTATTTTTTTTTATTTAATTCACAACCACATAAACATTCAATCAAACAACTTAACCAAGCCAATCAATTATAAAACATTCAATTAAGATATACTCTGCAACTTAATGGAAATTCTCAACTTTTTCAACTTATATGCAGCCCTGTTTATATAAATTTGAATCAAGCCGTGTATAAATGAAATTTGTCTCTCAATTTGATATTCAATACAACATCCAATCACTCTTTCCAAATACTTAGACCTTAAATAAACTTTAAGTTAAAGAGTCTTTGGGTGTTGAATCAATCAATATACTACTTTACAGTTTATACAAAAGATTGATCAACTAACGTACTCACTTTCAGTTTCCGCAATCCCAAAAACAAATTACCTTAAGTTTATTTAATATCTAATCCACGTAGTGTATATGATTTAGATATTTAAAACATCCATGCAATTGTATATGTACTAAAAATAAAGAGAGTAAGGAAAAGGAGAGTAAGACCGAGATTTTTACGGGGTTCAGCTTATACCTAGCATACATCCTCGCCTTTGGCAAACCACCAAACGATTCACTAAAACTAGTTCCTTTGCTGGGCAGAACAACACCATTTACAACACTCCTTCGATTAGGCTAGAGCCCGCCTCTCCAAGTGATATCCACTCACACAGTCACTCCTTCAATTAGGCTAGAGCAGCACCTCTCTAAGCGATACCCCACGCTTAGCCAACGATCCAAATAACCTTGAACCATTCTAGAAACAAGAAACAAGTAGAGAAAAATTGTGTACAGGAGACACTCTCACAACAGAGCTGGTTAGTACAATATTCAGCACAAATATACTTCAAAGTAAGTCAATATAAAGAGATTGAAGCTCAATTGAATTTAGATCACCAAATATATCTTCCGAGCATCGAAAGATTTAGACTTTGAAAGCTTTAATTCAGAATTTGTATCAGCACCAATTTTGTAGTGGAAGTAGGATGAGCACAAGAGAGATTGAGAGCTTTAAGAGAACTTTTATTGCTGGAAAATTTCTTAAGTATTGAAATCTTTGGAGTTTGGAACTATTTATAGATGTTTAAAAGATAATTCCTTACCCCCCAAGTTTACTTGGAGTAAACATAAAGTTTTCTAAAAGAGTAGTGCCCAAGAAATCTATTTAAAAGTCTTCTCGTTGAATTTTAAAAATCCTGTTTCAAGTGGCAGCCGCCTGCCACGTGAAAACTAGACAACCAGAAGGTTGGCAGTTGCCTGCCAAGACACAGGAAGTCACTTGGCTTGACCACTCAAGTGCCTGACAATGCTCAGGCAGTCGCCTGGCACCCTACTACTTCTCAAGTTTACTTCTTCTAAAATTTGGCAGTCTGCTGCCTATATAGGACAATCGTCTGGCTCTCAATCTTTTCCTTATATTCTTTGAAAATTTTTTTTCCTTTGAGACCTTTGTTACTTTGATTTCAAAAACATATTTTAAGGTCTTTTAAAAATGTGTTTCTTAGTTTCTTTTGATTTATAAGAGATTCAATTCAATTTATATTGAAATTTACATGAGGTACTTACATAGAGACATCCTTAATCCTCTAGTCTTTTGATCTTCAAGTAAATCCTTATTCTTCTATGATCATATATCATCTTTGAGCTTTTAATCATCTTTCTTTCTTCAACCTTTTGTATAGTATGTTCATCATGAGCTTTATTATCCTTTTGAGCTTGGAAATTCTTGAGCTTTGCCTTTTTCCTGAAAGAATTTCACTTGAAACAAACCATATCAAACTTATCGTGATTTGTTATCATCAAAATAAGATTTGAAAGCCTTGTTAGGCCAGCACCCACCATAAAGATAATGCCTCCATATCTTTAGAGCATACACCACTGCAGCTAACTCTAAATCATGTACCGGGTAGTTCTTTTCATACTCCTTAAACTGTCAAGAAGCATAAGAAATAACCCTCCCGTGTTGCATTAACACACACCCAAGTCCTTTCTGGGATGCATCACTATGTATAACAAATCCATCCTCTTCAGATGGAATAGATAATACTGCTGCAATGACTAGCCACTGCTTTAACTTCTGGAAGTTCTTCTCACAACCGTCGGTCCATTTAAATCTTACATTTTTCCTTGTGAGACATGTACGTGGACCCGATAATCTGGAAAATTCATCCATAAAACACCGGTAGTACCTTGCCAAACCTAGGAAGCTTCTAATCTCCTAAACGTTTCCTGGTCTTACCCAATTCACCACCGCTTCTATCTTGTTCGGGTCTACTGAGATACTATCCCCAAAGATCACATGCCCGAGAAAAGTAACCTATCTCAGCTAGAATTAACACTTCTTAAATTTAGCGTATAGCTTATTTCCCCTTAATACCTGCAATACCAGTCTTAGATGATCCTCGTGCTCCTTAAAACTATTCGAGTAGACTAGTATATCATCAATAAATACCACAAAAAATTGGTCCAAGTACTAATGGAACACCCGATTCATTAGGTCCATAAACACTGTCAGTGCATTAGTCAATCCGAATGGCATTACCAAGAACTCGTAGTACCCATACCAAGTTTGGAAAGTGGTCTTTGAAATATTCTTTGCTTTAACTTTCACCTGGTGATACCCCAACTGAAGGTCATTCTTGGAGTAGACCTGGGTCCCCTGGAGCTGATCAAATAAATCATCAATTCTGGGAAAAGGATACTTATTCTTGACTGTCACTTTATTTATCTCCCTATAATCGATGCACATCCTCATAGTCCCATTTTTCTTCTTCACGAAAAGGACTGGTGCTTCTAAGGCGACACGCTAGGCCTAATAAACCCTTTATCCAATAGCTCCTAAAACTGATCTTTCAATTCTTTCAGTTCGGCCAGAGCCATTCTATAGGGCACTTTAGATATCGGTGCTGACCCTAGTAGTAAATCTACAACAAATTCAATCTCTCGATCTGGTGGTAAACAAGATAATTCTTCTGGAAAAACATCTATAAATTTTCTAACCACTGGAATATCAACTTGTTTCAATTTTTCCTCTGGAATCTCTTTTATATAAGCAACATACCCCTGGAAAGCACTCTGAAGCAGCCTCCTCACCTGAATAACTGACACTAACTGTGGTGAAGCGCGCATACGTGATCCCATGAATTTGAATTCTTGCTCACGCGGGGGTCTGAAAATTACCTCTTTTTTATGGCAATCAATACTGGCATAATTAACTGCCATCTAGTCCATACACAATATCACATCAAACCCCTGCATGTCTAATACCATGAGATCAGTTGGTAATACTTTCTCCTGAATACCCAATAGATAGTTTTTAAGTACCTTCCTACACCTCACTACTAATCCAGTCGGCGTGGCTACTGAAAACTCAGCATCTAACAGTTGTGTCTCAATCCTAGATAATTTGACATATCCCAATGATACAAATGAATGGGTGGTGTCTGAGTCAGATTAAAACAACAACTTTATATAGTAAAACAACAAGAATACCTATCACAGCGTCACCTGCAGCCTTGGCGTCTTCTGGCGTCAATGCATAATCCCTTGCCAGAGCTGTATTCCTCTGCTAGCCTCCATAGGGTGCCTGGGTATTGCCTTGAAACTGTCTGGGAGCTGTAATATACTGTGCAAGACAGACTTGTGCTATATGGCCTAGTCTACCACAGCGGTAGCATACATTCCTCCCTGCTCAGCATTCTCCCCTATGTCTTCTCCTACATGTATGGCAAACAAAATAGATCTACTCGCCCTGAACCTCATGGCTCCCAGTTTCCTATCTCTGCCCACCACTATGTCCACCTCTCCTCCATGGGCCCTGACTAGAGCCCGCTTGAAATCCAAGAGGCATAGGCCTCTTCTTCTGGTTCAAATTCATAAACTCCTACGCCTGAGTATCTCTGATGGAAGAGTGAATGTATCATTCATAGAAAATTTCTTTAAAACGGTTCCATGTCAGGGTTGCTGAATCTGGCCTTTGTTCCTCGAGTAGCTTCACCGACATCCACCAATGCTTGGCCTCCCCAATCATTTTAAAAACAGCATTCAAAATCCTCTACTCGTCTGCACAGCGGAGAGTTGCCAATATACCCCCCATATTTTGGATCCATTCCTTCACAACGATGGCATCGGCACCTGCCATAAAAGTTGGGGGATTCATACAGGTTAATTGCTTGATAGAGCAACCCAGGTTAGCTTGCAGGCAGTTCTGTCCCCTGAAGTTCCACACAATACCAGCCATGACCTGTTGGTCTGTAATACGCAGCATCTATTCAAAGTCATTTCCACCTATGCTGAAAAGCCCATACGTTGCCACTACTTCCAGCATTCATGTTTCTGTTCCCAAGGTCCATTCTAAAAAGAAAATAAACATGGTCCGAGGACCCTATCTTCAAAATACAACAAATACATTTATCTAACTAAAATCTTATATCATCAATCAATCTAACGTCCTTATTCTCAATTTAAGATTCAGTCTAGTAATTTAGAAAGACAACCCAACAATAGTTTACTATGGTTTTTCTCAAATTGTCAACCCATGAAAATCTCAGAAACTACCCTGAAGTTCCTGCTTCCAAACTACAGAACAGAACCCTAAATTCTCATCTTTATTTCCCAACATTATTCCACTAAAATTCTGTTCTATCCAAATTTCTATCCTTCTCAAAATTTCATTCCTATATTCTGGTATTGTTTTTTGCTATACACTAGAGTCTACGAAACCTAGCAACCTAGCTCTAATACCAAATTGTAATGACCCAAAAATTCTCACCATTATATATATATTACAGTTGTAAATATATTACTCTGATTCCCCTGTAATATCTATTATAACATCTTGGTCCTAAAGTGGGCACAAAGGAATCCTTATTCATAAGATGATACACATATGCAGCAGAAAACATAAAATCATATAACCATAATTACAATACTAGAATTCAATATTTTCTCAAAACATATATGCATATACATCTCCCCAGCAGCATCCACCAACCATCAGATAGGGCAATACAAATGTCCCCTCTATCTCCGAGCCTAATCTACTCATCTAGTTGGATCACCTGAAATATGTGAAGTTAGTAAGATAAGACAACTCTCAGTAAGACGAAATAAGCTATTACCAATGTGTGGCAACTGAGTTAACATAAACAATATACTTATAATTAAATGAAACTAAGATAACATGTAAAATAAAATGCAATTTAACTCACACCTATGTGGCTTAAAATACAACTGTTTCTAAGCTTTCTATTTAATCATACTTTTAGTATTTGTAGGTATAATTGTTGTTTTCTAAAAATATATATATATAACTGTGAAAACTTCCCTAGATGGTTGTATGTCATGATTTAACCCCTCATGAGAGGGTTGTGTAGCCCATAGGTGGAACTTAACACTAGTTGGCCCGCTAGAATAAGTCAACTAAAACCTCTATCATCAGATTGGCGGCCTCAACCCAGACTACCAGGGAGTCTGCAAACTCTCCCAAGGCACGATCGACTACTGATAAAATTGACACACTATCTAAGATATGTGGTTGCACTCTATATTGTAATAGCTACGGTATCATGCTCTTTAATCTGATTTCTCCCATCAGGTTCTGATACAATATAACATTGTTACATATCTTACTAGTTTACCATGATTATGTTCAGCTGTAAAAACCATGATTCTGTAAAGTTGTATTAACTGTGATGTAGCAAAACTGATCTGTATAAACTGTAATATCTGTATGTTATGGTTCTGTAATATCTGTATATCATAGTTCTGTAATTTGTATATCACGATACTATAAAAACTATATATCTGAATAAAACTATATATCTGAGTAAGACTATAAAACACTGAATAGTTGTAGCTCTGCAAATAAAACTGTGTATTTTGTGTAACATAATTCTATAAATCTATATAATCGTATATCTATAAAGGTTGTGTAGAATTTTGTACTATACTAATATTTCTCATGCCACACAAATAAATAAAACTCATTAACTATAATCTGTAAAACTATAAATTTTCTTACTCTGAAAACCGTAAACATTACACTTTTCTAGTAAAAGTTTCTGATTTAACTAGCAGAACATATTTCCCTTACCTAACTAACTGGAAGGCCTGACCTCAACTTTATCCTCACGCCAGTGGCATACCAAACTCAAAACCCTGAAATAATGTACATTTCCTAATTCAATCAATTCAAACTTAGAATAATAACTATACTCGCCTTTTTCCCTAGGCTCACATATATCTTTATCTATAAAATTCTAAACTTCTAGTTGTTTATCAGCGTTACCTGAGTTCCTGAGAAAACACCCGCTGGGATTCTCAACCTATGCATGTGGTGTTTGGAAACCCAAACCCTAAAATCACAATACCCTAGTTTAATCAACTCAAACTTCAGTATATTTTCATCTAACACAAGATCTGGGTTCAAAAAAGCCTACTAATCATATAAACCCTAAAATAGCCTACTTACCCTAATTTTGGGATGGTGCCTGAACTTCCCAAACCAAAATTTTGCTACGGTTAAGTTGTAAAGGATCTCCCCGGGATCATCGTGGTAACTTCTGATCGTCGAAACGGGGCGAATCAGAGCTGGAATCGTAGAGAGAAGTCAGAGAGTTCGAATTCTAAAGAAGGAAAATGGAGGGAGAGAGTTTTTCTCATAAAAAACCTGATTTTTGCGTATTTATAGGTGGCTGGCCACATGGCTTCATCAACAAGACACGTGGACTTGTCGACGAACCGAAGAAGGGAGTTCGTCAACGAAGGTTATGAGTTCATCAATGAACCAAGGTCTGAAATTTCCCCCTCTCAGTATCTTTTCGTCAACAAGACACCAAGGGTCATCCACAAATTATGGAAGAGCGTTCATCGATGAAACCAGGGCGTTCGTCGACAAACCTAGCTTTGTCCCTTTTTGGATTTCTTTTTTCTCCCATTTATCCCTCTTTCTTTCTATTATTTAATTTCTATTATTTTTTGGGTCTTTAGAGTAGAAGCACTCTATATGTACACAAAATTTTTTCATTGCTGTATTCCCGACATGTGATCATCGGAAGAGGAAGGCACTAACCTGTAAGGTGCACTGGTGTGGCTCAAGCTCGATTAGGTAAGCTAGGAGCACCATCTTGAATGTGTGGTTGTAGGTTGTGGCTCAGCCCTAGTATTTGAGCTGGGGAGTCTTCGCCCCATAAGGAGAGGTTGTAAATGGCATCGCTTTGCCTATTAAGTGACCATTTAGTGAATCCTCTTACTAGTTAGCTTGAGGCGGGGACGTAGGCACTATGGCCGAACCTCGATAACAAACCTCATGTCACTCTTACCTTATACTCTTTATGTTCCAATATTTGCAAGCTTACATTTATCTACTGATATATCTTTAGTGCATTTTAAATATTAACCTGTGAGCGATTGGATATACTGGAACTGTAATATCTGTGTATAGTTTTTAAACATTCATATATTTTCTAGATTAATTGTTGATTAGAAAAGACCCTAGGTTGTGAAATACTGTTTGCTATTGTAATTTGACTTAGGATTTTTAAAATATCCAACTCAGCCCCCTCTTCGGATTACACCAATAATCATATTTGGTATGAGAGACTTATTGTGTAACGACCTGCCTAATTTACCATGTTTTTTTTTTCATATTTAATATAACAATAATTCTGAAATCCCATTCAACTGAAATAGTATAATCCACCTAAATCCATGGGTACCAGGGATATACCCAAAACACCATCCTGAAACCTATGCAGCAGGAAACGTAATCACATACATATCATCCAGCCAACCACAATACCAGAGTTCTACTAAACCTGTTATATATACAATCATCCATCAAAAGGCCAAATTTACCCTAGGGTCATAACCCAAAAATAAACCTGACCCTAGCTCAACAACTCACCCTTTAGACAGGGTAGCGCCACCGGTCTCTACTATCACGGAGCTCTGCCCACTCCTCTACCTGGGTTTCCTGAAATGTTTATATAGCTGGGGTGAGACACCTCTCAGTAAGGAAAATAAACTAATATCAGTGTGCGGCAACATGAGTATTTTCGAGTTATACGCATAACAATACATAAATTATATTTGACAAAATTGTCTATATCCTATCTGGGAAAAACATAATTTATCATAACATGGTATAACATACTGAATTTCTATACATATAATTCATCTCATATAAATGTACATGAAAAACACTCTGAATGGATAGTTGGTTGGTGCCTTGTCTTACCCCCACATAATTGGGTTGTGTGGCTCGAAGACAGGACCTAGCAATGGCTGGCCGACCATGCTAGATTAACATAAGTCTATAAGCACGATGGGTCTTCCCCTCCTAGTTCGAACACTAGAGGCACGTCTGCACTACCATAAAACCATATCGACTGTTGATCTCCCACTGCCCCTTACGGCTAGCGGTAGCACTAACAAATACATGATTGTGATCATATAGCTACGGTATTGTCGCGGCGTCCCGGGAGCGCGTGTGCCCTGGGCGGCGAAATTAAAAATTAATTTTAATATTTTCAGGAAAAATCGTGGAAAAGGTCGGAGTCGCCACTAACCTTTAGTGCTGTTAGAACACATGATTACTACCCCATTAGGGGTAGAATCGGTCTATATTACCAGAGTTAGGTTCGGGAGTTCGGTTACTCGAGGGGAAGGTTTTAATATATATTAATAAGATAATAAACTAAGAAATTAAATTACCATAATACATGTAATAATAATAGGGATACATATATGCTATATATACTATATAATAATAAATTGCTATAATACCTAATGACATATCCTAATAATAAACCCACCTAATAGATAGTAATCATATACACACAATAATAAGAATGATAATGTAATACTAAACTTATAACAATAATGATAATAATAATAATAATAATATAATGTAATACTAAACTTATAACAATAATAATAATAATAATAATAATAATAGTAATACTAATAATGATATATCACACGTAATAATAATAATAATAATACACAAGCATATAGTAAGATATTAACATCCTATAAATATAATGATACTCACTTATGAATAATCAAAACCCTCAATATATGCACATATGGAAACAATTAATTCCTAAGATAAATAACGATATATACAATAGTCATTATGGAAACAATTAATCCCTAGAATAAATATAGGATATATACAATAATAGTTATGGAAACAATTGAAGTCTTACCATTAATATACAATAACAATGTGGAAACAAATTAAACCCTAGAAATTATGTACTTTTATAAACATGTAAGGAAAATGAATGTGATTATGGACAATAACTCACATCATGAATCTATAAAATATGCACAAACTCTAAAATATTAATATACCTTAATATGGAAATGTCATACATAAATATGGAAAATAAATCAAATTCTTCCAAACCATATAAAAGCCAAAGAAGTAATATACATTTTATGGAAACCCTTAAGATTAATATTCAATGGTATGGAATCCCTAAAATTAGTACACAATAACAATATAGAGACAGATTAAATAAAACACTACTCAAAACCCTAATAACGTAAAATAGTCAAAACCCTAAATTAAAACAATAACCAAAACCTTAAAAGATAATATCATGAAAATAATGTAAATAATCAAGAATCATGAACATGCGTAAATGTTACAATCCTAAACAATAATACACAAAATCCCTAAATATCCTATAAACAATAAATATGATAAATATCCTAAATACATCAAAAAGCCTAAATAATGTCTACACAATAAAACAAACACCGTAAATAATATGTAACAATAAAAATAAGTATATTACAATGATTACAAAAAAAAAAACAACGATAATATAAGTACTTTAAACAAATATACAACAATAGCTATGAAAAATAAAATATAAAAATTAAATGATATAATCCAAAACCTACGACAATAATATTAAGTAATATACACAATAAAGACAATGAAACTTTAAACCTAAATTTTAAATATTAAAACACTACCAATAACAACCAAAATAATAACATTAGATATGTGTATGTAAAACCTGAATAAAAATTCTTACACAAGGGAAGAAAATCCTGAAAAAATTGATGTCAGATATACCTATATAAATATTATCATAAAAAGAAGAAAAGCCCCTCAATAAAAAGAATAGAATCAATTAACATTTTCCACGCATAAACAAAAATAATTAAAATTTAAATATGAACAAAAATCCTGCAATAAGAAGAATAAGATTAATTAGTATTTTCCATGCATAAACAAAAATAATTAAATTTCAAATGTGAACAAAAATCCTGCAATAAGAAGAATAAAATTAATTAGTATTTACCATTTAAAAATCAAAACAATATTACTATATTAATTATCTACCAAGTATAGTTTTAACAAATAAAACAAAATAAACACATAATAAGAAAACTTAAATAAATAAAAGTATACACAGCATGTAAAAAACTAAAATAAAATAAAATAAAAAAAAGCAAAAACTAGTATTACAACGTCAACAATTTTACAATAATGATATTAATCAATAAAACTTAAACTTGAACATTAAACAACAAAACAAATATCCCTATAATAATAGAAAAACAAAATAAATCACACATCAACGGTATTAAATTGATTTAATATACACAATAACAAAACTATAAACAAGTATATGAATACGTTATAATAATGAATCCCTACCACCTAATCCAAAATATTAAACATTCGGCTATACGTATTTAAGCAACAATTTGTTTACCCAATAAAGCATTATTTAACATATATACAATATTAATACCAAAAAAAAAAGGATTTGAACTTTAAAAAAAAAAAACGTGGGTGCGTGTGTATATAAACAAAGTGTTGTGCGTGTGTAGGCAGAGGACTCACCGGGAGGATGGCTGGAGATACTGTGTGGCCAGAGGATGGCGACGACGATGCCGGAGACGAACGACAGGGATATTGCAAAAATAGGACTGTCGTGGCTGGCGTAATAGCTACCGGAGCAGGAGATGATTGGAGACGGTGGTCGTTGCAACTCTGCGGCGATTTATGATCGAAACGACGAAGCCATGGGAATGTCGGGAACGAGACGACGAACGAGAGGAAGCAGGGGGCGAGATTGGGAGAAACGACGATAAGGGACTGCGAGAACGCCGATGATAGAGGGGCCGAGCGGGGACGACGGACGAGAGGATGACGGTGGTGCTGCAGAAAACTGACACCAGAGATGGTGGGGCGAGGGTGAGGTTGCAGAGAGGTTGAGAGGCTCGCCGGAGCAAGGAGGATCTCCGGCAAGGAGCAACCGTGCGTCTGCGGGGCTGCTGTTGGAGATGAGCGGTAGGGGTCTTGCCGTGAGATGCAGGCTGGAGCAGGGGTAGGTCGCAAGCCTTTGGGCAGTGTGTGTGTGTGTTCTGTGTCGCCCCCAGAGGCTATTCTCTGTGGCTGTGCATGCACAGCTGCTGCCAGAGGGGAATCCGTGAGTGTGTGTGAGAGTGAGCAGTGAGAAGGAGAGGAGGACTGTGGTGGTGATTGACGGAAGGGAGCGATGGGAGAAGGCTGGCGGTGTGGGAGAGAAGTGGACGGATGGCCAGAGAAGAAGAAGAAGCGGAGGGAAAGAAACGGAATTTTTCTTCACTGTGCGCTCCCCTCCCCCTAGAAGAGAAGAAAATGCCTTTTTATGAGAAAAAATTAGAGACCCTAAATCCCCCCTTTCCTTTTTGGTTTATGGTATTTTTAATATACATTTTTTCTTTTGGAAATAATATATATGAGAATAATTAATAATAATAATAATAATAATAATAATAATAATAATAATAAGGTAAAAATAATGATAATAGCAAAATAATAATAATAGTAATAACAAAAATAAATAAATGAATAATAATAATAAAAATAAAAATAGTAAAATAATAATAATAATAATAACAGAAATAAAATAATAATAATAATAGTAATAATAAAGATAAAAATACTAATAATAATGATAATAAAAATTAATAATAATAATAATAATGAAAATAATAAATAAAATAGAAGTAAAAAATAAAAATAAAAGTAATAATAATAATACTAATGCAAAATAATAATAATAATAATGAGACTAATGAAAATTAATAATAATAATAAGAATAATAAAAATACTAATAATAATAAAATAATAATAATGATAATAAATATATTGGGCTTGGGTAAAAATGGGGTGTCTACAGGTATCATGCTTCGTAAAAGCCTAAACCAAGTCTATTAGGATCTGATAACATATAATATATTTCCAAATAATGATACATGACTACTTCATAATAATATATGTCATGTTAATATTTTCATAAAACCTTGCATAACATATTATATAAAATTTATGGCCCTTACATCGGCATAGCATAGCATAAAAACCCTTGGCCCTTATGCCGGCATATTATATAAATCCTCAGCCCTTACGCCGATATATCATATAAAATCCTTGGCCCTTACGCCGATATATCATAAAAAATCCTCTCTTTGCAAATCCCTATATCATTTTATTATTTCCTTGAAAGTAGTAGTAACATACTTACTTTGCAAACATAATATTTCATCATCATAATTACCATAGTAAATAATACTCATGCCACATAAAAGGGGTAATATTCAGCACATAAAATCTGTTCTACAATCATATTTCTGATATTATACATGAAAACCATACATCTTATCAATAGCATTATTTCCAACATAATCCTACAATATACATATTTGTCTGAAATTAAATGCTGTAAAATAGTAAATACAATTTCATAAAAACCTGACTTAGTTTATCCCTACCTGACTTATGAAAAAGCTTACGAATTACTCCAAAATCACACCCGTGTGGTCCCCAGCTCAACACCCTGAAATTAATACTTTTCCAACAAAATCTCAATATTATCTTACCCAACATATTATTCTCAGTCCATAAATACTAAAAACCTAATAAACTGAAATTAACTAACTTACCCAAATTTTGGGATGGTTCCCAAGTTAGCCTAACCAACAAATCACTCCAGCAGATGTGTAGAGAATCTTCCAATAGTGACGTGGTGGCTTCCAATCGCCAATTTGGAAAAGAACCGGGCCGAAATTGAAGAGAGAATGTGAGAAAGCTAGAGTTGGGAGAGAGAAAAGGGTTTTTTTTTTTTTTTTTTTAATAAAATTTCCTCGCAGAATCGGATTTGAGTCCATTTATACAACAACCTTCGTCGACGAGACCAAGTAGAGTGTTCGTCGACGAACATTTACTTATCTTCGATTAATTTTAGGCCCTACAAATGACCTTCTCGGTAATTTCTCATCGACGAAACACATGGTGTGCGATGAATCTAGTGGTGAGTTAATCGACGAAACCGAAGGGTTCGTCGACGAGCCTTGCAATTCCTCCGTTTGGATTTCCTTTTCTCCTCTCCTTTTATTATTTAAATACTTATAATTCTTCGGGTCTCTACATTCTCCCCCCTTAAGAAATTTTGTCCTCAAAATTGACTATATGTATCGTCACCATGCTTTGAAGAAAATGGGCTACTTATTTTATTACTTACTCTCACTTATGGCGAAGGAATACAATTGTTACATTCAGGGTTCTAGGATATTACAATACACATAAAATAAAATTCTCCCACGACAAAAATATTATCTACTACCAGAAATTATTAAATCTAACTAACCTACATAAAAGAAATTCTTACTACTGATCCCCGCTGAAGAGATTCGAGCATTTCTGTCATATTTGCTCCTTGAGTTCCCATGAAGCCTCCTCTATCGCATGATTTCTCCACAAGACTTTTACTAAAGGAATCTTCTTATTGCGCAATTCATGTTCTTTCATGTATAGAATCTGCACCGGTACCTCCTCATATGCCAAAGTATCCCTGAGCTCTATCTCACCATAACTAATCACATGGGAGGGATCTGAGACATATTTTCTCAACATTGAGACATGGAATACATCATGTATTCTGGACAAAATGGGTGCTAAGGCTAGCCTGTAGGCAAATGACCCCACTCTCTCAAGGATCTCAAACGGGCCAATAAACCTAGGGCTAAGCTTTCCCTTCCTTCCAAATTTCATAATTCCCTTTAATGGAGCTATTTTCAAAAACACATTATCTCCAACATCAAACTCCACTTCCCTACGGCGAGTACCAGCGTAACTCTTTTGTCGGCTATGTGCTGCACTCATCCTATCTTTGATGAGCCGAACTTTATCATATGCCTGCTACACTAGCTCTAGCCCCACCACTTGCCACTCACCTAACTCATCCCAATATAGAGGAAAATGATATCTCCTACCATAGAGTGCTTCGTAGGGTGTCATGCCAATACTGGCCTGATAGTTGTCATTGTACGCAAACTCCACCAGCAACATAAACTGAATTCAACTACCCCTAAAATCCAGCACACACGCTCGTAGCATATCTTCCAATATCTGAATCACCCTCCTAGTCTAGCCGTATGCTTGAAGATGAAACATCGTGCTAAAAGATAACTGAGACCCCAAAGCCTCCTACAAGCTCCTCCAAAACTATGACATGAAACGTGCGTCTCGGTCTGATACTATAGACACTGGCACACCATGAGAACATACTATCTCCTGAACATAAATCTCTGTTAGTCTATCTATGGAGTAATTGACTTTAATAGGAATGAAGTGAGCGGTCTTTGTCAATCTATCAACGACCACCTAAATAGCGTTCTGACCATGCAGTGCTAGTGGCTAACCCGTCACAAAGTCCACAGATACATGATCCCATTTCCACTCTAGGATGTAAAGTGGCTACAACTGACCCACTGGCCTCTGGTGCTCAACCTTTACCTACTGGAACGTCAGACACTATTGTACAAATTTAGCGATTTCCCTCTTCATGCTACTCCACCAGTAAGACTCTCGCAAATCCCTATACATTTTAGTAGTACCTGGTTGAACTGTGTACAAGGAACTGTGAGCCTCCTCTAAGATCGTCCTCCTGATGTCCATATCTAAAGGCATGTACAACTTAGAACGAAATCTCAAGGCCCTGTCATTAGAAATATTGAATTCATCTGCCTATCCATCCTACACCTTAGCTATCAGCTCCACTAATTTTGCATCATTTCTCTAAGTTGTCTTAATCCTTTCCTATAGAGTACGTTGCACTACCAAGCTAGTAATAAATGCCTAAGGATCATTCTCTACCAACTCAACACTAAGTCTCTCCAGATCCATCTAAATCGGATGTTGTACCTCCATAACTGCCAATGTTGGTCCCACTGATTTCCTGCTCAGAGCATCAGCTACCACGCTTGCTTTCCCTAGGTGGTAACTAATGGTGCAGTCATAATATTTAATAAGTTCTAACCACCATCTTTATCTCATGTTTAGCTCCTTTTGAGTGAAAAAGTACTTCAAACATTTGTGGTCAAAAAATATCTCGCATTTCTCACCATACAAGTTATGCCTCGAAATCTTTAATGCGTGCACCACTGCAGCCAATTCTAGATCATGGGTAAGGTAGTTCTTTTTATACTCTTTCAACTATCGGGAGGCATAAGCTACAACCCTACCATGCTGCATCAATACACAGCCGAGGAGCCCTTTCAAAGACGCATCACTGTAAATGACATAACCATCACCCCTTTACGGAATGATCAACATTGGTGTAGTGACAAGCCTCTGTTTCAGTTCTTGGAAGCTCTGCTCATAATCATCTTCTCATTCAAAGCTAACATTCATTCTAGTCAGCCATGTGAGAGCTCCTGACAAAGCTGAGAACCCCTCAACAAACCGACGATTATAACCTACAAGTCCTAAGAAACTCCTAATTTCCTAAACGTTTTTTGGCCTTTCCCAATTCAACACTGTCTCAATCTTGCTGGGATCCACTTAAATACCATCCCCTGAAATGACATGCCCCAATAATGACATTTTCTCTAGCCAAAATTCACATTTACTAAACTTGGCATACAATCTCTTCTTTATGAGCATCTGAAGTACCAATCGTGAGTGTACCTTATGCTCCTCAAAATTCCTCCAATAGACCAGTATATCATCAATGAAAACTAAAACGAACTTGTCTAAGTACTGATGAAAAACTCTATTCATCAAATCCATGAGCACAGCAAGAGCAATCGTCAGACCAAATAGCATAATGAGGAATTCATAATGCCCATATCTGGTCCTGAAGGCTGTCTTCGAGACATCTTCTGCTTTTACTTTCATCTGGTGGTAGTTTGATCTGAGGTCAATCTTGGAATAGACCTGCGTACCCTGAAGCTGATCAAATAAATCATCTATACAAGGTATAGGATACTTGTTCTTGATTGTCACCTCATTAATATCCTTGTAATCTATACACATTCACACAGACCCATCCTTTTTCTTTTCAAATGACACTGGTGCTCCCCAAGGAGAAACGCTAGGTCTGATAAATCCTTATTCAATAACTCATGTAGCTGATCCTTTAATTCTTCCAATTTTGCTGGGGCCATTCAGTAAGGAGTTTTAGAGATCGGTGTCATCCCAGGAGGTAGATCAATAGAGAAATCTACCTCGCAATCGGGAGGCAACCTGGGTAGCTTATCTGGGAAAATATCTGAAAATTCCTTTACCACTGGCGTATTAGCAAGCTTTAATTCATTCTTTGACATTTCCTTTACCAAGGCCACGAGCCCCTGACAAACATCCAAAGGTAGTCTCCTCGCATGTATGGTTGATACTAACTGAGGCAGGGATTGTACACATGACCCTATGAACCTGAATTCTAATCTTCCCAGAGGTCTAAATATTACTTCTTTCAAATGACAGTTTATACTGGCATAATTAGCTGCCAACCAGTCCATACCAAAATTTACATCAAACCCGTGCATATCCAATACTATCAAATTAGCTAGCCATACTTTCCCCTAAATGTCAAATGGACAGCCTTGAAGCACTCTACTACACCTTACTACTGACCTTGTTGGTGTTGTTACTAACAGTTCAGTGTCTAAAAACTGTGTTTTTACCCCACATAATCTAATACACCCTAAAGACACGAACGAATGTGTGGCTCCTGAATACCTCGCTGGAGCTACATTCCTCTATGGGCCTCCATGGGGTGCCTGATAGCCTCCCTAGTACGGTCTGGGAGTAGGAGTGACATCTGGTAGTGTGGAGCAATCTCGCACCAAATGTCCCTGCCTATCGTAGCGATAGTAGATAGCTCTCCCCACTTGACACTTTCCCTAGTGTCTCTTCCCACAAGTTTGACAGACAAGAAAATTCTACACCGCTTGCAACTCACAACCTTCACTTTCCTGCCTCTATCCTCTACCATAGTTTCCTCTCCTCCATTGACCCTGCCTAGACCCCTATTGGAAGCCTAAAGGTGTAGATCTTTTCTTTTCTCCCTGCTCCTCTACATCCATATGCTCATTAGCCTTGGCCAAAGCTGCTTTATCAACTAACTCAACAAAATCATATATCTTCAATGGCTAGGAAATATTTGTTAAAGAATAATTCTATAAATTGGTCCCATGTCATAACTATCGGCGTCGTCCTCTACTTCCCCAAAAGTCTCACAGCAGTCCACCACCTCTCAACCTCCCCTATTAGTTTATAGGTGGGGAAGAGGACCCTTTGCTCCTTCGTACACTGTAATACCACCAAAACTTTCTTGATCTCCTACATCTAATTCTCAGCGGTTGCAGGATTAACTCCTCCTGAAAATGCTAGAGGATTCATCTTGTTAAAATTTTCTATCATACACCCATAGCTTGTAGATGGGCCTCCTTGCTCCCTGGAGCTCCTAGCGATCTCAGCCATAATATGCTAAGCCACACTGCGTAATATCGCATCAGAATCAACCTCGTCTGCACTCGAGGGCGCTGTACCATCACTACTGCTCGCATGGGCACTACCTCCTCCAGGGTCCATCCTGAAAAAGGTAATAAGCATGACTCAGGGACCCTATTTTTATAATTTACACGTCGAACTAAAATCCTTTATCTTGTCATCCCTATTTTATTTCAAGATTCAATCCTACACTTTAGAAACACAACCCAACAATAGTTTACTATGGCTTTCCTAAAATTGTCACCTTAAGAAAGACACGAAAACCACCACTGAAGTCTTGTCTCTAACCTATAGAACAAAACCTCAAATCCTTTCTCTATACTCTGGTATTGTTTCCGCTGCACTCTAAAGTCTACAGATTCTAGCAACCTAGGATCTAATACCAAAATATAATGACTTGCCTAATTTACCATGTTTTTTTTTTCATATTTAATATAACAATAATTCTGAAATCATGTTCAAACAAAATAGCATAATCGTCTTGGACCCATGGGTACCAGGGATATACCCAAAACACCATCCTAAAACCTATGCAGCAAGAAACGTAATCACATACATATCATCTAGCCAACACCATAGTTCTAATAAACCTGTTATATATACAGTCATCCATTAAAAGGCCAAATGTACCCTAGGGTCATAACCCAAAAATAAACCTGACCCTAGCTCAACAACTAACCCTTCAAAAAGGGTAGCTCCACCGGTCTCTACTGTTGCAGAGCTCTGCCTGCTCCTCTACTTGGGTTTCTTGAAATGTTTATATAGTTGGGGTGAGACACCTCTCAGTAAGGAAAATAAACTAATATCATTGTGTGACAATATGAGTATTTTCATGTTATACGTATAAGAATACATAAATTATATTTGATAAACTATCTATATCATATCTGGGAAAAACATAATTTATCATAACATGGTATAACATATTGAATTTCTATACATATAATTCATCTCATATAACTGTACATGAAAAACACCCTGAATGGATAGCTGGTTAGTGTCATGTCTTACCCCCACATGACTGAGTTGTGCAGCCTGAAGGCGGGACTTGGCAATGGCTGGCCGACCATGCTAGATCAACATAAGTATATAAGTATGATGGGTCTGCCCCTCCTAGTCCGGACATTAGAGGGACACCTACACTACCATAAAATCACATCGACTGTCGATCTCACACTACCCTTTATGGCTAGTGGTAGCACTAACATATACATAATCGTGATTATATAGTTATAGTACCGTGCTTCGTAAAAGCTTAAACCAAGTCAACCAGGTTCTGATAACATATAATATATTTCCAAATAATCATACATGGCTATTTCATAATAATATTTGTCACATTAATATTTTTATAAAACCTTGCATAATAAATCATATAAAATTTACGGCGCTTAAGCTGGCATCGCATAGCATAAAAATCCTCAGCGCTTATGCCGGTATATCACATAAAACCTCAGCCCTTATGCCGACATATCATATAAAATCCTTAGCCCTTACGCCGGTATATCATATAAAATCCTCTATTTGCAAATTCATGTATCATTTTACTATTTCCCTAAAAGCAGTAATAACATACTTACTTTGTAAACATAATATTTCATCTTTGTAATTTCCATGGTAAATAATACTCATGTCACACAAAAGGGGTAATATTCAGCACATAAAATCTGTTCTATAATCATATTTCTGATATTATACATGAAAACCATATTTCTAATCAATAGCATTGTTTCCAACATAATCCTAAAATATACATATTTGTCTGAAATTAAATGTTATAAAATAGTAAATACATTTTCATAAAAACCTGAATTAGTTTATCCCCTTACCTGACTTATGAAAAAGCCTACGAATTACTCCAAAATCACACCCATGTGGTCCCTAGCTTAACACCTTGAAATTAATATTTTCCCAAAAAAATCTCAGTATTATCTTACCCAACATATTATTCTCAGTCTAGAAACATCAAAAACCTAATAAAACTAAAATTAACTAACTTACCCAAATTTTGGGATGGTTCCCAAGTTAGCCTTACCATCAAATCACTCCAGCAAATGTGCAGAGAATCTTCCCAGGAGTGACGTGGCGGCTTTCGATCATCGATCAGGCAAAGAAAGAGGCCGGAATAGAAGAGAGAAGGTGAGGGAGCCGAAGTTGGGAGGGAGATAAGGGTTTTTTCTTGCATGAAATTTCCTCACGGAATTAGATTTGAGTCCATTTATACACCAACTTTCATCGACGAGATACATCACTTCGTCGATGAGGCCAAGTAGAGTGTTCATCGATAAACATTTACTTATTGTCAATGAATTTCAGGCCCTGTAAACAGCCCTCTTGGTAATTTCTCATTGATGAGACACATGGTGTGCGACGAATCTAGTGGCGAGTTCATCGATGAAACCGAAGGGTTCGTCAACGAGCCCTGCAATTCCTCCTTTTGGATTTCTTTTTCTCCTCTCATTTTATTATTTAAATACTTATAATTCTTCGATTCACTACACGTTGCATAAACTTAAACCTTTTTTTGTAAAAATATCGCAATGGCTTATACCGGTGTGACCTCTTTTGGAGAAGGACAGTCGTCCACACGTCCTCCAATTTTCGTTAGTGTTAACTACACCTTTTGGAAACAAAGGATGCACATTTTTCTTCAAAATATTTATTGGAAGGTGTGGAGGGTTGTCTCCAAAGGAGAACTTATTCCAATTAAAACTATAGAGGGTAAGAGTGAACCTAAAATGGAAGATGAATACATTGATGATGATATAAAGGGAGTTAATGTAAATGCTACTACAATGAATGCCCTATATTGTGCTCTAGATGTTAATGAATTTAATAGGGTTATGGCATGTACATCAGCTAAAGAAATATGGGATAAACTAGAAGTTATGTATGAAGGCACTAGAGATGTTAAGAATAGTCGCATTGACATGTTAAATAGTGAATATGAATCATTTAAGATGAACTCTAATGAATTCATACAAAGCATGTACACCCGATTCACACATATCACCAACTCTTTATATGCACTTGGTAAGTCCTACCTGACTTATGAAATGATAAGGAAAATACATAGGGGTCTACCACCAATCTGGGAGGCAAAAACCACTGCCATAACTAAGGGGGGAAACTTAAAGGCAATGAAGCTAGATGAGCTTATTGGATCACTCATTACACATGAAATAGTAGTAAATGAGAGGTTGAGCAAGCACAAAAAAGCTAAGAAGGTAACTACTGTAGAAGCATCCACTAGCAGCTCTAGTGAAGATAGTGATGAGGAGCTAGATAAGGACATAGCGTTGCTGACCAAGAAGTTTAGCAGGTTCTTTAAGAAGAATGGGAGACCATCCAGAAAATTTCGAAGCTCAAAATCTGAAAAGGGATAATCAAGTATAAGAAAGTAAAAATCAAATCCTCTCACTTGTTACAATTGTAATGAAACCGGAGAAATTCAACCAGATTGCCCACTACTGAAAAAGGATTTGAAAAGGAAGAAGAGGGCAATGAAAGTCGACACATCTTGGGATAGACATTGCACAAGCGGTTCAGACACTAAGACCAATGACACTAAAGTTGCAAACTTATGTTTAATGGCATATAGTGACCATAAGGTATATTCTTCTTGCTCTTTGTCATCTTATTGTTCTAGTGATAATTTTGATGTTGATAGCATGCCTACATATAACGAATTGCAGCTTGAATATATTTGTGTTCATAAATTGCTTAATAAAATTTCTAAGAAAAATAATGACTTGAAAAACAAATGCATAAATTTGTTAAACCTTCTTGAAATGGGAAAAATGTTTCATTCCACTTTATAGAAAGAAAAGGATTTGAAAATTGCTAATCTTGAAAGAAAATTGGAGGATAACTCTAAAATCATTTATAAATTTATGAAGGGCCAAAATAACTTTGAAAAACTCCTTGGGGCTTAGAGAAGTTCACTTGATAAAGAAGGTCTTGGTTTTAATGGAATGGAAAATAAGAGGCAAAAAATCTTTATTTGGGATATTTTGTTCGTGAATCAAAATTGCATATCCCATCTAAAGACTCATATAGGCATACAACATGTTTCAAATGTAAAAGAAAAGGCCATATTCAATTTTACTATCCATTTAAAAATGGAGATGTGAAAATTTAGAAAGTTTGGAGAGTTAGGTGAATCGAGTACTAACCCATATGGACCCAAGAGAATTTAGGTACCAAAATTAGTTACTTGAATACTTATTGCAGGTGTGCTTGAGATCATCCTCCACCAAGGACAAATGGTACATGGATATCGGCTGCTCACGACACATGATAGGTGATAAGGCCAAGTTCACTTCCATTACACCCAAAGAAAGAGGATTCATGACCTTCGTCGACAATGCAAAGGGCAAAATCATTGGAGTAGGTAAGGTGTAAGGAACCCTCTCTAGTAATTGATAATGTCTTATTAGTAGATGGTTTGAAATATAATTTGGTAAGCATAAGTCAGTTATGTGATAGAGGCGATAGGGTTTCCTTTGAACATGATAAATACAATATGGAAAACATATCTGAAAATAAAATTTTTTTTTCTACTAAACACCATGAAAATGTCTACACTACGATTTTTGATAACTTAGCCTCCCAACATTTGAAATTATTTTCTTCTATAAATGAGGCTAGTTGGCTTTGGCATAGGAGACTAGGGCATGCTAACATGGATTTATTGTCAAAGCTAGTCAAACATGAATTAGTTAAAGGCTTACCAAAAACACAGTTTGTGAAAGATAAAATTTGTGATGCATGTCATTTGGGTAAGCAAACAAAATATAGCTTTAAGAAAAAGAAAATCATCTCCATTACTAGGCCACTTCAAAATGCTACACTTAGATCTATTTGGCCCTAATCAAATTCAGAGTCTATGAGGAAAATCTTACACCTTTGTCATTGTAGATGACTATTCTAGATTCACGTGGGTATTGTTTCTTGCAAATAAAGATGAAACATATGAACAATTTACCAAACTCTATAGGAAAATTCATAATGAAAAAGGTTATAAAATATCAGACATTCGAAGCGATAGGGGTAAAGAATTTAAAAATAAGGATATAGAGGAGTTTTGTGATTCACATGGTATATCTCACAACTTATCGACACCTAGGACCCCACAACAGAATGGTGTAGTTGAGAGAAAGAATAGATCTTTACAGGAAATGGGTAGAACAATGCTTAATGAACATAAGTTACCTAAATATTTTTAGGCTGAAACAGTGAGCACTGCCTACTTTGTAATGACCAAAGTTTTAATTAGGCCCACTCTCAATAAAATTCCCTACAAGTTATGGAATGGCCATAGACCTAACATTTCTTATTTTCATGTCTTCGATTGTAGATGTTATGTGCTTAGAGATAAAGACAACCTAGGAAAATTTGATGTAAAACCCGATAAGGGAACATTTCTAGGTTATTCCTTAGATAGTAAGGTTGATAGGGTGTTTAATAAAATAGCATTAACTGTCATTGAGTCCTTCCATGTAGTCTTCGATGAGACAAATCCCTTTTCTAAGATAACTAATGAGGAAGATCTTGAGATTAGAAAAGGTTTAGAAAAGTTATCCATTGAAAATAATAAAGAGAAGAGCATAGAAATTAAAGAAATACTTGCTCAAGATAATCAGGAAGATAATGAGGTACATGAACTATCTAGAGAATGGAAATTTGTAAGGAGTCACCCCAAAGAGCAAATCATAGGTAAACCAACACGAGGAGTAGCTACTTGATCATCCCTTGAGAATTTGTGTAGCCACCTTGCATTCTTATCTCAAGAGGAGCCTAAGAATGTCAATGAGGCCATTGAGGATGAATCATGGGTAATGTCCATACAGAAAGAACTTAATCAATTTGAAAGAAACAAAGTCTGAACTTTGGTTCCTAGACCTGATGATCATACTATTATTGGAACCAAATGGGTCTATAGGAACAAAAAGGATGAAAATGGAATAGTGATTAGAAACAAAGTTAGACTAGTTGCCCAAGGGTATAACTAGGAAGAAGGTATAGATTTTGAGGAAACATATGCTCCTGTCGCTAGGATGGAAGCTATTTGTATGTTATTAGCGTATGTGACTTTTAAGAACTTCAAATTATATCAAATGGATGTCAAAAGAACATTTTTTAAATGGCTACATCAATGAGGAGGTGTATGTGAAACAACCTCCAGGATTCAAGAACCATAAATTCCCTAATCATGTTTATCGATTGACTAAGGCCTTGTATGGATTGAAGTAAGCTCCAAGAGCTTGGTATGAGAGGCTTAGTGGCTTTCTATTAAATAATGTGTTTACTAGACGGAAAATTGACACAACATTATTTATGAAGGCTAAAAATGACAATATGCTCCTAATACAGATATATGTAGACGACATCATTTTTGGAGCTACAAATGATGAGTTGTGTAATGAGTTTTCCAAATGTATGCAAAATGAATTCGAAATGAGCATGATGGGTGAACTTAACTTCTTCCTAGGATTGCAAATAAAAAAAGCCAAACATAGAACTTTTATATGCCTATCAAAATATGCTAAAGACTTAATTGCTAAAGAAATTTAATATGGAAGATGGTAAAATTCGAGGAACACCTATGAGCTCTTCCAAAAAAATAGACAAAGATGAGTAAGGTATACTGGTAGATGTTGTTGACCTTATAGGTTATATCCCGTTTTGATAAGGACAAATATATGTGTATCTTATCTTTTTCGTGAGTTTGTGTTTAGGATCTCTCTACGCAGGAAATGGAAAAGGATCATATCACTTGGTGGTTATTGACCGCATTGGTCATGCCCGATTTTGATAGTGACAAATACTCTTGTATTTAATGAATATCTAGTTCATGTGCAGGTCTACAGTAGCAGATACATTAATGGCACAAAGAGAAAGTAACGTTGAAGACTAAATCTCTTTTTGTAATGCATTTCATATATATTTGGTCTGTAATAGTAATTAGGACATTTGGTTTGTAATAAGCACACATATCACATGTATGATCTATTTTTGTAAGCTTAAACCAGATGCAAACTAAAAGTGACCTTAGAAAGACCTTAGGGTTTTTCCTTCGGTTGACTGACGCCGAACTTTTTCGGTGTCTTGATTTTGGACATAAATGACCCTAGGACACTCACATTTGCACATATGTTTGTTAGGCACTTGAATAAGGTTCATATGTTTCGAAATGGGACCAAAATGCACACTTGGTGCACTTTCGGTCTACCGAACCAGGCAATTCATTCTGCCCTAGTCGACCAAACCAGGCTTGAGTCAACAGTTGACCGAGGCCCTGGTCGACTGAGTTAGGTAGTTCAAAAGGACCCGGTCGACTGAAACCTGTCTGGGTCAACATTTTGACCATCTGGTCGACCGTGCCAGTTTTGTACTCCAACTACCTGGTCGACCGAGGGTCCTCGAGAGAAATCCCAGCGGTCTGGTCGACCGAACTAGCCAGTTCAAAATGGCTCAGTTGACCGAACCTCGAAAAATTGGAAATCGCCCTCTGCTGGTTGACCAAGCCTTTAGTTCAAAATTCCCCTGGTCGACCGAACCATGTGAGTCCTGGTCGACCGAACTTGTTCTGGTCTACCGGACCTCTCAGGTTGCACCTAATTTTTTACCGCAGTTAAAATTTTTATACAGGGTTAAAATGCTTTAAATGTCATTAAACTTTTCTAACAATCCCTAATAGGTCCCCAACGGTCAAAAATTCTAGTATGCCTATATATACCCTTTCATTTGGAAGAATTAAGGATCGATTAGCAAATATACTCAAAAATTCTCTCTCAAGAAAAATACATTCTACTTCTCATACTCTTGCTAAATCCACTCAAACTTACCTTCTTCATCTCTCTGTATCATTTGTAAGTGTAGTAAGTGTTATTGTTTAGAGGTTTACTCTCATTGTTTGAAGTGCATTGAATCAATTTTTCTTACGAGAGCATAACCTAAGTATTCTTAGGAGGCTTTCCTAATAAGCCTATCTTAAGAAGACTTGTTAAACTTCCGAGTGTTGCATTCTTATTGCAATATCTTAGGAAGTTTGTATTTGTTTTTGGCTTGCAAAAATATTTTCAAACGTACTCAAATATCTTGTGGTATTCATATTGATATATTTGTGAAAAGATATTTGTGTGTGTTATATTAATCTTTGTGGCAATATCCATTCAAGTCTATATCATTTGCTGAAATACAAAGATTACATATATCTTGCAAACCAAGCATATACACTATTCACATGATTGACATATTCTGCTATTTGGGATATTTGAATCTTGCATGATATCTTTGTTTGAGCACCTTGATTGAGAACATCTTGACATACAAAGATTGCTTGTTGACACTCTCACGTACGTACTACACTGATAGAAAATATCTTTGAGAGTTGAATTATTTAGACCACACTGAGCTTACATATTAAATCATCTGTGGTGTTTGTGATTGTGCGCATTTGGGTACAAATCTTCTTTACATGAAAGCACCCTTATATTGTACCTTTTGATTGTATATCTGAGAGATTCCAGGCATGGCTTGAGGGGGCGGTAATCCAGCCAGATAAGGATTGGTGTAAAAGTTGAGGTTAGCCCTGTGTTAATTTGACCTGGTTTGTATAGGTGCCTCTCCACCCATTCAAGTGAGCAAGTTATTGTGATAATCCTAGTGCTGGTTAGCCAAGGCGAGGACGTAGGCAGTTGGTTGAATTTCGATAACATATCTATGTGTCACCCTTCTCTTTACTGCTTTCTCGTGCTTGTGTAATTGATTAAACTGCTTTATTTAATTTCTGATATTACTCGCATTAGATTGACTATAGGTTTGTGAACATACTGCTGTTAGGAGGAATACCTAGGGGATAGATTTTAAAAATACCAATTCACCCCCCCCCCCTCTTGGGATCATGGTAAAGCTAACAATGGTGTATGGAGAGGCTCAAGGAAAAATGAAGACAAATTGTTTGCATTTGTATTTTATATATTTTTAATCATTCGGGTCTGTAATAATTAATACATGACATGCATAGTGGGAACTATAAGCTCAAACACCTTAGATCAACCCTAGGTGCCTACACAATCACTTGGAAAAATTCCCTCTATTCTACAAATCATAATCATGCAAACGGGGAAAATTTTTCTCATAAATAGGACCTAGTTGTTAATTTTGAAAGGACTTCGGGTGACCAAACCTTGTGCATTGAAAGCGCCTCGATCAACCGAATAGTTAAAAAGTCAAAAAGGTTGACTTGGCTTAGGCGATCGGCCCAAAATGAACGCATTGTTCACAGTCGACCAAACCATGTATACTAACTTTTTCATCTTCCTCGGGCACTCGAATTTTATGTTCAAATATACCTGGGCGACCGAAATGAGTAGTTCAGCATACCGAACTATGAACTAGGTGACCAAACCTTGAGCAGTTTGGAAAATCGCCTTAGTTCAACCACTCAAACCTGTTCTTAGGCACCCGAAGTTGAAAATTCAACTTTTTCAGTTGTGAGTGTTTGGGAGACCGAAATTGTGGTCCGAGCGACTGAAACTCTCGGGTTGCCATATTTTTAACTACGGTAACTCAGGTTAACTAAGGGTAAATTCAATTAAAAGCTTATTAAACAAATTTAATAATTCCCTTTATGTCCCAATAGTCATTTTTTTATAGAGTCTATATATATGCCCTCATTTGCAAAGATTAAGGACTGATTAGCACTTTGATTAAGAAAATTTTCTCTAAAATATTTTGAACTACTATGTCATATACAAGTCTATATACCTCACCTTTTACTCATTCCATTACAAAATCATATTGAGTCAAAGTATCTTGAGATTGCCTACATCTGTGCTGCAAGCTTAAACTCTCTTGTTTATGATTACTTCTTGATTTTTTAAAGAGAGTTAAGCCCAAAAGTTTTTCCCCATAGATTTAATTCATGAATCCACTTTGTGGGGAAACTTTTATTAGCTTGTGAGTCTTTGCATTTTTATTGCAAGACTTTTGAGCTTGTCATGTGTTTTCTTTGAAGAAAATTATTTTTGACAAGCTTATGTTAAATATCTCTTGTGCTTGATTTTCTATAAATCTTTTTGAGATATTTGATTATACCGTTGAAATATTTGAAACTCTATTTGTCGTTGATATACTTATACATATTGCTTCAAAGATATTGTTATAGCTCACTATCTTACTTTGATTGCCACACTGACATTATTCTGAGAGTTGCAATATTGTCTTGACTGAGCTTATAGATCTTATCATTGTGAAGTGCATTGATTATACTAGTACAAATCTACTTATTGGAGAAGCACATATTTTTGTACATGAAATTGTATTTGATAATATGTTGTATTCTAGGCATGACCTGAATGGGTGATAATCCAACCGGAAAGGATTGTATGTAAAGATTGAGGTCAACCCTTGCAATTTAACCTAGTTGTAACCGGTGTTACTCCACCCATTAAGTGAGCAGTAGTGGAATTCCCGGGCTTGCGAGCCAAGGCGGGGACGTAGGCACAATTGCCAAACCTCAATAACATATCTAGTGTTATCTTTACTTGACTCGCTTTACTATTCTTTGCATGTTTGATTCATTTTCTTATGCAAATTTAATTTAGTTGTATTTATCAGTTTATTTTATATATGCTCTAGATTGACCCTAGGTTTGTGAAATACTACTGCTGGTTATTTGACCTAGGAGATAAACACTTTAAAAATCCAATTCACCCCCTCCCCCCTCTCTTGGGATTACAGTAAAATCAACAATTGGTATCAGAGCCTAGTTGCTTAGACCTAATCGTTTTTCTGCAAAAAGATCAAAATGGCTCATCATACTGTAACCCTTTTTCTTGAGGGACCCTCGTCCACACGTCCTCATGTTTTCAATGATGTGAATTACACCTTCTCGAAAAAAAGGATGCATATTTACCTTCAAATTATTGATTGAAAAGTGTGGAGAGTTGTATCTAAAGTAAATTTTGTTCCCATGAAAACTTAAAGTGAGGTTAGAGTACCTAATACTGAGGAAGAATACACTGATGATGATACAAAAGCTATAAGTATAAATGCAATTGCAATTGGGTTATGGCATGCTCTACTACCAAGGAAATTTGGGATAAGTTAGAGGTCACTTATGAAGGTACTAGAGATGTCAAGGATAGTAGAATTGATATGTTGACTAGTGAATATGAGGCATTTAGGATGAACACTAGTGAATCTATTAAGAGCATGTACATATGTTTCACTCATATCATTAACTCACTATATGCATTAGGCAAGACATATCTCATATATGAGATGATTAGGAAAATTCTTAAAGGCTTGCCACCTATGTGGGAAGCTAAGGCTACTGCCATTGCTAAGGCTAGAGAGTTAAAAGTAATGTCCCTAGATGAACTAATAGGATCACTTATCACATACAAGCTGGCCATTAATGAGAGAGTAAATAAGCAAAATAGAATAAAGAAGGTGACTGCTTTGAAAACATCAACTAACATGTTTAGTGATTGTAGTGAACCAGAATTAGGAGATGACAAGGCTATGCTTACCAGAAAATTCAGTAGGTTCTTCAGAAAGAATAGCAGACCATATAGAAGGTTCAAAGATTCAATATCTGAAAAGGGAGAACCAAGCAAATGAAAAGAAAAATCAAATGCTCTTATATGTTACAACTACAGCAAAGTTAGGCATATCAAAATAAATTGCCCATTGCTGAAAAAGGATTCAAAGAAAAAGAAGAAAGTAATGAAAGTCAGCACGTCATGGGGAAAAAAAAAATAGCAGTGATTCAGATATTGATGGTAGTGACTCTAAGGTTGCTAACCTATGCTTGATGGCACACGATGATGAGGTATTATCATTTTACTCTTTATACTCTTATTATTCTGATGATGATGATTGTGATTCTGATAGCACGAATTGCAGTATGAATCAGTCAGGAAAATAACATGTTATAAATGCAAACAAATAGGTCATATTCAATTTGACTGTCCTTTTAGAAATAAACATGTGAAAATTAAGTGTGGAGAGTCAAAGGTGAATCAGGCACTAACCCCTTTGGACCCAACAAAATTTGGGGACCGGCATCAATTACTTAAATATTTTTACAAGTATGCTTATAGTCATCCTCATCCAAGGACAAGTGATATATGGATAGCGGTCGTTCATGAAATATGACTAGTGATAAGGCCAAGTTTGCATACATTACACTCAGGAAGGAGGGTTTGTAATATTCAGGGAAACACAAATGACAAAATCATCGGAGTATGTAAGGTTGGTAAGGAACCTTCCCTTTTTATTGATAATGTCTTACTTGTTGATGGCTTAAAACATAATCTGTTGAGTATTATTCAATTGTGTGATAAAGGTTATAAAGTATCCTTTGAAAACAACAAATACATTGTTGAGAATAAATCTGACAATAAATTTCTATTCACTGCTGATCGTCATGAAAATATGTACACCACTAGTTTTGATAACTTAGCTTCATAGCATGTAACATGTTTTTCAGCTATAAATAAAGCAAGTTGGTTGTGGCATAGGAGTCTAAGGCATGCTAGCATGGATATTGTTAGCTTTGGTGCAATCCCAAGAGGGGGGTGAATTGGGTATTTAAAATTTATCACCTAGGTCAATTGGTTTAACAACAGTATTACATAACCTAGGGTCAGTCTATGCGATTAACAAATAAACATAAACATGCAATAAAAGTAAAGTGCTGAAAAGTAAATAGTACACGCAATATGTTATCGAGGTTTGACCAAATTACCTACGTCCTTGCCTTAGCTAACAAGCACAAGGATTACCACTATATGCTCACTTAATGGGTGGAGCAGCACCTGTACAAACCAAGTCAATTAGCAGAGGGCTGACCTCAACCTTTACAACCAGGTTAATTAACACAGGGCTGACCTCAACCAACACAATCCTTATCGGGCTGGATTACCGAACCCTCAGGCCACGCCTGAAAATATAGCAGTATTCGCTTAAATAAATGGTATAGAAATAGTGGTTTCACATAAAGCAAATATGTACCCAAATACACACGTTCACATACACATCAATAACATGGATATATTGTAAGCTTAGTGATGCTAGTTTTGTGCAATCCACACTTAATGCAATATAATCAATAAGATGCTTAAAAGTGTTCAACACAAGCAATATCTTGGAATCTAGACAAGGTATTTCAATAACACATCAATATTCCAAGTATACTAATAAGATAATCAAACTAGTTCAAAAGAATTTTCCTCAATGAAAGTTGCACAACACTAGTTTGAAAATACTTGTTTTTTTTAAATAATTTTTTCACACCAAAAATCAAGTTATTGGACACTTGCAACAAAGATGCAAATATCTTAAGCTTCCTTGGTTTATCCCCACACAAGATTTATAATATGCAAATCTGTGGGATAAACCTAAGCTAAACTCCCAAAAAAAAAAATCACAATCACACAAACAAATGAGAGTTTTTAGCAAAGTATAACAAACACAATCACACAAGAAGAACTCTCACAATCTCATAATTTATCAAAGGAATGAAAGTTTGAGAGTATTTGGCCAAAGAATGAATTTTCAAGAGAGAGAATTTTTGGCTAATCACTTTACTAATCTTCTGCTAATCTTACAAATGAACTCATATTTATAACCAGAGGTAAAAATATAACTGTTTGGGATATGATGGGAATAATTAGAAAAGATTCAAAATGTTTAAACACCATTAACCCCACATAACCAAATTTTACTGCAGTTAAGTAATTTTTAACCCGTCGAGGTTCGGGTGGCTGAACCGAGGTTCGGTCGCCTGAACAGACATAGTGATAAAAGTAATTTAAATGAGTTCATTCACCAGTGTCTTGGTTCGGCAGCTAGAAACAATTTAAGTAGCATTTCTTCGTAGGTTCAGGTGCCCGGTCCATTATTTGGTGGCCCGAACACATATGTTCAGTCACCGGGGGCTCTTTTGAACTAAAAGGCTCGGTTGCCCGAGTTGGTGGGATGTCCCTTTCAAAGGGTTCGGGAGCCTAAGGAAGATATGTGTATTATAGTTTGGTCGCCCGAGAGCCTGGTTAACAAGTTGACTTGTCAACATTCGGGCGCCCGAGGAGTTTTGTACTCAAAGGGTTCGGTCGCTCGAACTCTCTCATAATCCCTAATATTTTTCAATTTAAGTACAGATTTAACACTCTTTTATATTATTTGATATGTGTGTGAGTGTTGGGACCTAAGGTCTTACTAGGGTCTTTTCAAGGGCCGTTTTGAGACCGTCCCAAAAATTCTGCGTCAGTCAACCGAAGGTCAACGGAAGGGTGCCTTAAGGTCATTCAGCCCCTATGGTCATTTTGAGCTTACCGTATATCCAAAATGCATGGTGTGCAGGTAAGATAAATACAGACCACATCCTAAGTTACTATTACAAACCCATATTACAAATATTGAATTTACAATTACAAGTTAAAAGGTCATTAGGGTCTTCTAGTTGCTTCAAGTCTCATTCCTTGGGATATTCATTTGAGTCTGCATATACACTTGAAAATTATCAAATACCTAAGTATTTGTCATTATCAAAATCGGGTGTGACCTATAAGGTCAACATTCTCCCCCTTTCTGATGATGACAAATACATCATGTAAAAATTGGTATAGCCTTAAAAAGCTCCCCCTAACAATGTTCATAATATATATTAAGTTCAATTCAACCCAATTTTTGCCTCTTCATCTCCCCCTTTTGGCAACAGCAGAAAGGGTCATAAAAGTAGTAGCTTTAGGCAGTGGGTAAACATCATTTTTATACATTATAAGTTTTGGAAAGTTTTGAAAAATTTTGGCAGAGTGTCATTTGAAAATAGGACTTTCCAAAACAAATCATGTATAAACAATGACCTGTTTGAGTTAATAAAACCTAACAATTTATCCATAACTACTCAAACAGTTCTAGTGTATTCAAGATATATTACTTTCAACATCCAAAGAGATAATAATATAACTATGTAATGCTCAATGAATGATAGAGTATGAGATATAGCAATTACGCACCCAAACAATATAACTAGTCATTTAAAGATTTAAATGACATGACAACAAAATTAAACCATAAATATGCACAAGTCATGGCAATTGAAACATATCATAAGGCCCATGAAAGATTTGAGTTTAAATCACACGGCATATGATTCCAAATGGAAGGTTTGAGCATAAAAATAGTTCAACTAGTTCGCATGCATGTTTATGTATAGTTACTGAACCAGTTATGTAACTTGAAAACCATATATGTGTATAATAATAACAACAATATTAAGGCAAGAAAAAAATTAGTTTTGAAATTAGTTCTTGCTATAAAGTATTACAATAAAAATATATATTCATATACATATTCATATATATCTCCCTTTGATATTTGCAAAAAGCGCTGGGGGTTGCTTGCTAAAAAAAATGTAAAAATCATGCAAGCAAGCAACATTTTTCTGGTTTGTTAATTAAGCACACAAATTGAAATATAACCAGAAAACTACAATCATGATGATCCTAATGATTCAACAATTGCATGCAAGATCATATGGCAAACTAAATGACCGTGGCAAATCAACATGTTTCAGATTATGATTTTCAATAAAACATTTCATTCAATCATATGCCACATTTGATTCAACAACATATCTAAGCTAAAAGGTTTGTGAGCATAATATGATAGGCATTTTAATTTTAGATGCTCCCCCTTTCAATTTGAATTCTATCTTTAGATGCAATAAGCTGCTTATACGAATTAAAGACCATTTTCAATATGCTTAGTAGTATAAGCCATCATTTTAAATCTTTTGAAATGAATATACTGGTAAAGATTAATTTACTCTTTTATGCAACTAGTATAGTTGTCCCTATGTATTGCACATGCATCAAAAAAGATATACTAAGGCATGAAATGATACTCATAACCTAGACCAATCCATATATATATTCATGGACCATTAAGCATATGATATGATGTTCAGGGTTTTCTAAAGAGCCTCGATATTCAAAATGTGAATTGATGCATATGAGATCATTATTTTCTTTCTCTAGGGATGGAGTTGAGCTCCTCTAAATATGTGATGATTATGCAAGGATGAAAGTTTGATTTTCAATTAGTTTTCACTCATCCTTTCAAAAATATTTTAACATTAATTTTAACATAATCATCTTTAACATGAGGTTTTATATGGGATAATTCTGGCGAAATTTCAGCAGCATGTCGTTTGTATATAGGACATTTTCCCATAAAACCTATACTTGATAATAGGTTGTTTTCAGTAGATAAAACATATAAAGCAAGCAACAACCTAATATCCACAACTAGCATGCAAATTATATCACTACATCCGCCATGTAGGAGGCTTTCAACACAAGCATGCTTTCTAGTATTTCAATCAACAACTCATAAAAGAAATGAACTACCCAATAGATGATATGAACAATGACTAACACGGGATAGTTATGAGATTAGTGCAGAATTGTTCTCACAAAGACATACAGACATATAAGCATAAATAAAAATTGAGAGCATTTTAATGTAAATAATCTTGAAAGAATTTATGCTCCCCCTGAGTTATGTACTTAACTCATTTAATGTCTTTTTCTTATTTTTCAAATCATTTAGCCAAGAGATCTGGATTTTTAATGATATATGCTTGGCTTTGAGTTCTTAGGCTTAATGGACCAACAAGTCACAATGAATATTTCTTTGAGAGTTCTAAGCCTATATTTGCATCTTTTCTTATGATTTACAATACGTGAGAGGCCTAAGTTCAAATGGCTTTGAAAGTTAAGGTTCGTGCATAGGCTTCCTTGAATTTTGTTCTATCATCTAGATTAAAACCTATATTAATCATTTTATCCATTTAACTTAATTCATAAAGTTGAAGCTCTACAGGTTTTGATTTAATGTTTGAGAGCTTGTAAAAGAAATTTTGGATTAATACTCTTGAAAAATTAAAATTTAAGTTATGTTCAAAGAGGATTTATAATGAATGGACATGATTCAAGATATTTGCATGGAAGAGGATATATCCAAACAATTTAGATAAAGAGCAATTAGAAGAGTGTGAATTTTGGAACATTGCTCTTTGGTGATTGGAAAGTACCCTTTAGGTATGATCACAATTTGAAGCAAGGATATGAACCAGTGAATGGATGAAACCTTACCGAATATGATCGTGGTTTGGTAAGATTTCCTATGGATAATATAAACCAAAATTAGAGGATTTATAATTTAAGCTCAGAGGGAATTTTTTTTTATTTAACAGTGAACCTTGAATCCCCTAATGGATGCCTCTAGTTTTGATAAATAAATAAAAAAAAATGTCTTTTAATAAGCATCAGAAATATTTGGAATTTATGATCAATAGTTCTTTAAGCTTAGAATGATGACTAAACACTTGATTGGGCATTTTAGGCTTTCAAGATGAGTTTAGGATAGGATTTTTAACTTCATTTCCTAAAACTCAAATTTGTACAATGGACAAAGTATGTTTAACGTTAGATATTCATATTTAAGCGTGAGTTAAGTAATTTGAAATTTAAATACAAAACAAACATGTCATGTCCATTTGGAAGTGGATTTTTTAAATCAAGCTATAGTCAAAAATTTTATATTTTAACCAATGAATATGTGCATTAAGCTCAGATTGGTTATTTTGCTTGAATTTCATAATTGTCTTGATTTTTTAAAATGCTTAGTATGGAAAATTTTAAATAGTGCACATATACAAAGATTTACATTCTTCAGCCCGAGCCACTTCCTAAGCCTTTAGTCAACACTGCTCCCTATAGTTAATCCTAACTTGTAAGGAAGAATTATGTGATCATGTAATTCTTGTTTGAGTAAAATCTTCCTTGAATTTTAAGGGGTTTGTTTTCTTAACCACCCATACCATTTTTCTATCTTTTATTCTTAATGTGTTAAGAGTAGGTGGTACTTTGACTCTCCAAACTTGTTTGCATTTAACACCTTTCCTTTTAAATGGGCAATCAAATTTTATGTGCCCCTTCTTTTTATATAAGATGCATGTGGTATGAGTGTATGGACTAGATGAGGTACTAGCGTAATATTTTGATTCTTTAACAAAGTAACCCATGTATAGGTTCTTTCTTTTTTTATTTTCAATCCCATTATAACCTATACCTTCCTTATCTAAGGTCATCTTCTGTGCACCTAGTAGTTTATGAAAGTTTTCCTTGCCTCTAGTGAACGTGAAGATGATCTTAGACTGTTCTTCTATTTTATTCTCTTGATCTTGAATTTTGGAGTTTTCCAAATCTTTGTAAGCATTTTGAAGTTTCAAAAATTCGTTAGACAAATTGCTTGCTTTACTTTCAAGATCTGCAATCAAGTGGTCCTTTTTATCATCATTAGAAAATCTAGATTTTAAAGCAGTCAATTCCTTTTCTAATGATTCATTCTTGCTCTCTAATCTTTTAATTTTCAAATCATTTTCTCTTTCAACAAGAATTTTTGAGTCACATTCTTTAAAGCATGCATCATACTTGTTTTTCAGCATAAAGTATTTCTTATTTGATTTTACAAGTAACTTATGAGTCCTAATGTATTCAATTTTTAGTTTTTCATAAGTAGGCATGCTCTCACTATCACTACTATGACATGATTCTGAATCAGATGCATCACTCAAATCAATCAATGTCAGGATTATCTAATAGCATAGAAGGAGACAGGTTTACCTCATCGTCAGCTATGAAGCATGATTTACCTCCTTCAAGATCTGTAAATCTTGAATCACAAGGAGTGATCGCCTTTTCCTCCCATATCTCTTTAGCAATGTTACATGCAATAACCTCACAAAGAACATTAGAATCTAAAGCATGCAGCAAGGTATTCATCGCATCAAAATTTTCTTGGACTAAGTTCCTATCATGATCATTCAATTCATATTCAGATTTAGGAACACTAGCACAACCAGTAGATTTCATAGGCACACAATCACCTTGATCAATGACTTTCCAAAATTTCCAATTTAAGGTTTTCACATACATAGTCATTCTGAATTTCCATACAACATAATTATCACCACAGAATACAGGTGGATGTGTGACCAGTCTTCCCTCACATAAAGGGGATGCACTAATAAGAGTCATCATGATCTTTTAACTAAATAAAGTTTAAGTCTAAGTTACAAGGCTCTGATACCAATTGTTAGCTTTGGTGCAATCCCAAGAGGGGGGGTGAATTGCGTATTAAAAATTTATCACCTAGGTCAATTGGTTTAACAACAGTATTACATAACCTAGGGTCAGTTTATGCGATTAACAAATAAACATATGCGTGCAATAAAAGTAAGCGCCAAAAAGTAAATAGTACACCCAATATGTTATCTAGGTTCAGCCAAATTACCTACGTCCTCGCCTTGGCTAACAAGCATAAGGATTACCACTATAGGCTCACTTGACGGGTGGAGCAGCACTTATACAAACCAGATCAATTAGCAGAGGGCTGATCTCAACCTTTACAACCAGGTCAATTAACACAGGGCTGGCCTCAACCTACACAATCCTTACCGGGTTGCATTACTGCCCCCTCAGGCCACACCTGGAAATACAAAAGTATTCACTCAAATAAATGGTATATAAATAGTGCTTTCACCTAAAGCATATATGTACCCAAATACGCAAGTTCACATACACATCAATAACACGGATATATTGTAAGCTTAGTGATGCTAGTTTTGTGCAATCCACACTCAATGAAATATAATCAATAAGATGCTCAAGAGTGTTCAACACAAGCAATATCTTGGAATCTAAATAAGGTATTTCAATAACACATCAATATTCCACGTATACTAATCAGATAATCAAACTAGTTCAAAAGAGTTTACCTCAATGAAAGTTGCACAACACTAGTTTGAAAATACTTGCTTGTTTGAAAATATTTTTGCACACCAAAAATCAAGCTATTGGACACTTGCAACAGTGATGCAAATATCCTAAGCTTCCTTGGTTTATCCCCACACAAGATTTATAATATGTAAATCTGTGGGATAAATCTAAGATAAGCTCCTAAAAAATAATATCTCAATCACACAACTAAGTGGGAGTTTTTAGCAAAGTATAACAAACACAATCACACAAGAAGAACTCTCACAATCTCATAATTTATCAAAGGAATGAAAGTTTGAGAGTATTTTGGCCAAAGAATGAATTTTCAAGAGAGAGAATTTTTGGCTAATCACTTTGCTAATCTTCTGCTGATCTTGCAAATGAAATCATATTTATAGCCAGGGGTAAAAAATATAACCGTTTGGGATATGATGGGAATAATTAGAAAAGATTCAAAATGTTTAAACACCATTAACCTCACATAACGCAACTTTACCATCGTTAAATAATTTTTAACCTGCTGAGGTTCGAGTGGCTGAACCGAGGTTCGATCGCCTGAATAGACACAGTAGTAAAAGTAATTTAAATGAGTTCATCACATGTGTCTTGGTTCGGCAACTCGAAACAAAGTCAGTAGCATTTCTTTGTAGGTTCGGGTGCTCGGTCCATTGTTTGGTGGCCCGAACGCATATGTTCGTCGCCCGAGGCTCTTTTGAACTAAAAGGCTTGGTTGCACGAGTTGGTGGGATGTTCCTTTCGAAGGGTTTGGGAGCCTGACGAAGATATGTGTATTATAGTTCGGTAGCCCGAGAGCCTGGTCAACATGTTGACTTGTCAATATTCGGGCGCCCGAGGAGTTTTGTACTCCAAGGGTTCAGTCGCCCAAGTTCTCTCAAAATCCCTAATATTTTTCAATTCAAGCAAAGATTTAACACTTTTTTATATTATTTGATATGTGTGTGAGTGTTGGGACCTAAGGTCTTACTAGGGTCATTTCAAGGGCAGTTTTGAGATAGTCCCAAAAATCCGGCATCGGTCGACCAAAGGTCGACGGAAGGGTGCCCTAAGGTCATTCAGCCCCTATGGTCATTTTGAGCTTACCATATATCCAATATGCATGATGTGCAGGTAAGATAAATACAACCCACATCCTAAGTGACTATTACAAACCCATATTACAAATATTGAATTTACAATTACAAATTAAAAGGTCTTCAGGGTCTTCTAGTTGCTTCAAGTGTCATTCCTTGAGATATTCATTTGAGCCTGCATATACACTTGAAAACCATCAAATACCTAAGTATTTGTCATTATTAAAACCGAGTGTGACCTATAAGGTCTACAGATCTTTTGTCAAAACTTGTGAAAAATGACTTAGTTAAAGGCTTACTAAAAACACCTTTTGTGAAAAATAAAATTTGTGATGCATGTCAAATAGGTAAGCAAACAAGATCAAGTTTTAAGAAAAAGAAAATCATATCCACCACTAGACCACTTGAAATGCTACACTTAGATTTTTTTTGTCCTAATCAAGTTCAAAGTCTAGGAGGAAAATTGTATGCATTTGTAATTGTAGATGATTTTTCTAGGTTCACATGGGTACTATTTCTTTCACATAAAGACAAATCATGTGAACAGTTCACTAGACTTTGTAGAAGAACTCAAAATAAAAAGGGATATAAAATTACACATATCAGAAGTGACAAGTGAACTAAATTCAAAAATGATGGCATGGAGAACTGCTGTGACCTAGAGGGTATATCTTATAATTTCTCTGCACCTAGGACCCCACAGTAAAACGGTGTTGTAGAAAGAAAGAATAGGTCCTTGCAAGAAATGGGTAGGACAATGCTTAATGAACAGAGTATTAATCATGCCCTCTCTAAATAAGACTCCTTATGAGTTATGGAATGGCCATAGACCAAATATATCTTATTTTCATGTCTTTGGCTATAAATGCTTTGTGCTTAGGGATAATGAGCACCTAGGAAAGTTTGACTCTAAATTAGATGAAAGAATTTTTCTAGGTTATTCTCTTAACAATAGAGCATACAGAGTATTTAATGAAAAGAACTTTAACTATTATTGAATCCATTCAAGTTGTATTTGATGAATCTAATCCTTTTTCAAAAAGAGATGATGTAGATGATATTGAAATTAGAAAAGGATTAGATAAGCTCTCCAATGAAAATAATGTAGATAAAGATTCAAAGATTAATGATAAATCCATTGAAGATAATAAAGTTGAAAATGAGGTTCAAGAACTTCCTAGAGACTGAAAATTTATTAGGAACCGTCCCTTAGATCAAATAATAGGTGAACCCTCTCGTGGTGTTGCCACACGCTTAAGAAACTTAGTCATTTTGCACTATTATCTCAGGAAGAGCCCAAAAATATTAAGGAAGTCGTAGAGGATGAATCATGGGTAACGTTTATGCAGGAAAAGCTAAATCAATTTGAAAGAAGTGAAGTTTGGATCCTAATTCCTAGGCCTGATGATCACACTATTATTAGAACCAAATGGGTTTATAGAAACAAAAAGGATGAAAATGGTGTAGTGACTAGAAACGAAGTTGGACTAGTGGCCCAGGGGTATAATTAGGAGGAAGGAATAGAGTTTGAGGAAACCTATGCTCTCGTGGCTAGGATGGAAGCCATTGGCATGCTACTTGCATATGCCGCTTTTAAGGATTTTAAATTGTATCAAATGGATGTCAAAAGCGCCTTTTTGAATGGTTTTATAAATGAGGAAGTCTATGTAGAACAACCTCCAGGATTTGAAGTCATAAATATCCTAATCATGTGTATAGGTTATCTGAAGCCCTATATGGATTGAAACAAGCTCCTAGAGCTTGGTATGAGAGGTTTAGTGGCTTTCTTCTATAAAATGGATTTACTAGAGGCAAAATTGATACTACACTTTTCATTAAATCTAAAAATGACCATATGCTACTTGTCCAAATATATGTTTATGACATTATCTTTGGAGCAACAAATGATGAATTGGGTAATGAGTTTGCCAAATGCATGCAAAACGAATATGAAATGAACATGATGGGTGAACTGAGGTTCTTCCTAGTACTCCGGATTAAACAACCCAAACATAGGATGTTCATATGCCATAAAAATATGTTAGAGACTTGCTCAAGAAATTTAATATGGAAGACAATAAAATTCTAGGAACTCCTATGAGCTCTTCCACTAAACTTGACAAAGATGAGCAAGGCATCCCTGTTGATGTCAAACTTTATCGTGGCATGATTGGTAGTCTCATGTACCTTACAACTAGTTGGTCTGACATTATGTTTAGTGTTTGTATTTGTACTAGATTTCATGCTGCTCCTAAGGAGTTTCATTTGTCAGTGGCTAAGAGAATACTTAGGTACCTAGTTGGGACTATTGAGTTAGGTTTGTGGTACCTAAAACATACGTCATTTAAGATTGTTAGTTACACGGATGTTGACTTTGCCAGCAATAAAGTAGATCGTAAAAGCACTAGTGGCACTTGTCATTACCTAGGACAATCTTTGGTTTCTTGGTTCTCCAAGAAACAGAACCCTGTCGCCTTATCCAACCCGAAGCTGAATATATTGCGACTGAAAGTTGTTGTACTCAAACGCTTTATATGAAGCAACAACTTATGGACTTTGGGTTGCACTATGACACGGTTCTAATCAAATTTGATAAAACTAGTGCAATCAATATTTCAAAAAAATCTCATCTCACATTCACAAACCAAACACATTCAAATTAGACATCATTTTACTCATGATTATGTGCAAAAAGGGGATATGGCACTTGAGTTCATGTGCACTAACGAACAATGGACTAATATTCTCATAAAACCTCATCAGGAGGATAAATTTATACAAACTAGACTTGAGTTAGGTCTAATGCATAGTAGAGACGCCACCTAGAAATATGATAGAGTGCACAAACTGAGGGGGAGCTATTTAACTTAGAAAACTATGGCTCTAAAAATTTAAGTCTATCACTACTATATTTCATACTTTTTGAGATTATTTATGATATTCATTACATGACTATTCTATCTCTTGGATGTTGATAGTTATACTTATATTAATTGTTTTGATCCATACTGGATTGTTTGAGTTGATTGGTGTGGATTATTATAAACTTAAAATCTATGAGGTCCTTGATATACATATATATATATATATATATATATATATAGATATATATGGGAATGCTCCACTTTCAAATGGCATGCTACCAAAATTTCTAAAAATTTTTTTCCCAAAACTATATCTTGTATGACTATTATCCATTATTTGCCTGTAAGATCTTATCATATCTACCTTGGCCCTTTTACTATTGCCAAAAGGGGGAAAAGGAAAAACTGAGGTAAACAATTTGATTACATGTCTTCCTTTCCTTATATGCTTGAGCTTTAACTTTCCTTTATGCATATTCTCAAGGGGAGCCTTTTATGGCTACACCCACTTTTGCATTAAGTATTTGTCATCATTAAAAAGGAGGAGAATGTTGACCTTATAGGTCATATCCCGTTTTGATAATGACAAATATATGTATATCTTATCTTTGCCCGGAGTTTGTGTGCAGGATCTCTCTACGCATGAAATGGAAAGGGATCATATCACTTGGTGGTGTGTGGAGAGGCTCAAGGAAAAATGAAAAAAAATTCTTTACAATTGTATTTTATATATTTTTAATCATTCGGGTCTGTAATAATAATCAAAGGTCTGTAATAATTAATGCATGGCATGCATGGTTGGAACTATAAGCTGAAACACCTTAGATCAACCCTAGGTCCTTACACAATCACTTGGAAAATTTCCCTCTATTCTACAGATCATAATCATGCAAACAGAGAAAAGTTTTCTCACAAATAGGACCTAGCTGTTAAGTTTGAAAAGACTTCGAGTGACCAAACCTTGTGCATTCAAAATGCCTTGGCCGACTGAATAGTTAAAAAGTCAAAAAGGTTGACTTGGCTCAGGAGATCGGCCCAAAATGAATGCACTGTTCACGGTTGACCAAACCATGTATACTAACTTTTTCACCTTCCTTGGGCACCCGAACCTTACGTTCAAATATACCCCAGGCGACTGAAATGAGTAGTTTAGCAGACCGAACTATGAACCAGGTGACCAAACCTTGAGTGTTTGGAAAATCGCCTTAGTTCAACCACGCGAACCTGTTCTCGGGCACCCGAAGTTGAAAATTCAACATTCCAGTAGTGAGTGTTCGAGCAACTGACCCTATGGTCCAAGCGACTGAAACTCTCGAGTTGCCATATTTTTAACTCCAGTAACTCGAGTTAATTAAGGGTAAATTCGATTAAAAGCTTATTAAAAAAATTTAATAATTCCCTCTATGTCCTAACGGTCATTTTTTTGATAGAGTCTATATATATATATATCCTCATTTGCAAAGATTAAGGACTGATTAGCACTTTGATTAAGAAAATTTTCTCTGAAATATTTTGAGCTACTCTTTCATATACAAGCCTATATACCTCACCTTCTACTCATTCCATTACAAAATCATATTGAGTGAGAGTATCTTGAGATTACCTATATTTATGCTGCAAGCTTAAACTCTCTTGTTTATGATTGCTTGTTGATTTTTTAAAAAGAGTTAAGCCCAAAAGTTTTTCCCCATAGATTTAATTCATAAATCCATTTTGTGGGGAAGCTTTTATTAGCTTGTGAGTCTTTGCATTTTTGTTGCAAGACTCTTAAGCTTGTTCTGTGTTTTCTTTGAACAAAATTATTTTTGACAAGCTTGTGTTAAATGTCTCTTGTGCTTGATTTTTTCGAAATCTTTTTGAGATATTTTATTATATTGTTGAAATCTTTGAAACCCTATTTGTGGTTGATATACTTATACATATTGCTTCAAAGATATTGCTATAGCACATTGTCACACTTTGATTGCCACACTGACATTATTCTGAGAGTTGCAATATTATCTTCACTGAACTTATAGATCTTATCATTGTGAAGTGCATTGATTATACTGGTACAAATTTTCTTATTGGAGAAGCACGTATTTTTGTACACGATGTTGTATTTGATAATCTATTATATTCCACGCATGGCCATAAGGGGTAATAATCCAACTCGAAAGGATTGTATGTAAAAGTTGAGGTCAGCCCCAACAATTTGACTGGGTTGTAACCTGTGCTGCTCCACCCATTAAGGGAGTCGTAGTGGAATCTTTGAACTGACAAGCTGAGGTGGGGACATAGGCACATTTGGCGAACCTTGATAACATATTTGGTGTTATATTTACTTTACTCATTTTACTATTCTGTGCATGCTTGGTTAATTTACTTGTGCAAATTTAATTTAGTTGTATTTATTAGTTTATTTTATATATACTCTAGATTGACCCTAGTTTTGTGAAATACTACTATTGGCTATTTGACATAGGAGAGAAAAATTTTAAAATCCAATTCATCCCCCCTCTTGAGATTACAATAAAGTCAACAGATGTCAAGCTTTACCGTGGCATGATTGGTAGCATTTTGTACCTAACTGCAAGCAGGCCTCGTATTATGTTTAGCGTTTGTATGTATGCTAGATTTCATGCTGCACCTAAAGAATCCCTCTTGTTTGCAATTAAGGGGATACTTAGGTACCTTATTTCGACTATTGAAATAGGTTTATGGCATCCTAAGCATACCTCTTTTGAGATTGTTAGTTATTTAGATGCTGACTTTGCCAGTAGTAAAGTAGATCAAAAAAACACTAGTAGCACTTGTCATTATTTATGACAATCTCTGATTTCTTGGTTCTCCAAGAAATAAAACTCAGTTGCACTGTCCATAGCCGAGGCTGAATACATTGCGACTAGGATTTGTTGTGCTCAAACACTTTACATGAAACAATAACACATGGACTACGAATTGCACTATGACACGGTTCCCTTAAAATGTGATAATACTAGTGCAATTAATATCTGAAAGAACTCCATATCACATTCATGAACTAAGCATATAAACTAGACATCATTTTATTCGTGACCATGTGCAAAAAGGGGATATGGCACTTGAATTCATGTGCATTGATGAACAATTGGCCAATATATTCACAAAACCACTTCAGGAGGAAAGGCATATCCAAATTAGTCATGAATTAGGCTAATGCACAATAGAAAAGTTGCATAGAGATATAATGGAGTACATAAATTGAGGGGGAACAACTTATCTATTAGAATACTACGGCTATGAAAATTTATCTTTCTCACATTTATTTATATTCATATATTTTATGTCTTGTGAGCAATGCAATTGCTATCTATAATGAACTGCATGTTTATACCCTTTTATGGATATTGAATGTATTGTGTTTATAGCATGAACTGCCTTAGACCATACTGAATTGCTTGCATGATGTTTTGTGCACCAAAATGATATTGTTTTAAAATAGTTATGTTTCTCCACTTAAGGTTAATCTACATGCATAAATCTTATTACCTTAGCCCTTTATGTTGATGCCAAAAGGGGGAAAACTTTTTTTTAGCAAAATAGGGTAAATTTGAATAAAAATGATTACAGGGAAAATTAACTGAGCATAATTCTTCACATAGTATTCTCCTATATATCACTTCTTTACCCTTGGAATTTGAGCTTAAATGACAATCTTAGATGCATCTCTTTTAAATGTCTTTTGTCATGGATATACTTAAACTATTATACAGTTTTACTTTATGCATATTCTTAGGGGGAGCCTTTTAAAGTTGTACCCATTTTTGCTCTTGCATTTGTCATCATAAAAAGGAAGAGATTGTTGCCTTTATGAGTCATATCCTGTTTTAATTTGATTATGACAAATCCAAGGTATCTCACTTGTGCATCTAGTGCTTGAAAAAATTTCCTAGTAGAAGGCATGTAGAGTCGAGGTGCAATCAAGGCTATATGGAACTTAAAAAACCACTTCACCTAGCATATAGCATGGCAACATGAAGAGAAAAGAATGAAGAAAATTTCATTTTGTATTGTAATTGCATTTGAGTATTGGTCTGTAATAATGCATTTATGCATGATGGGAATGACAGCTCAACAAAGACCATAGACTGACCTTAGGTCCCAAAACCTTTCATGAAAAATCCCTCTATTAAAATAACATATTCATATATATATATATATATATATATATATATAGGGGTGAAGTTTTTAGGACAAAATTTTAGTTTTTCACTCAGCTTAGTTGATTGAACCTCTCAAGTTCAAATTAGCTTAGTCGGCCGACCTTGCCTTGAGGGAAAATTTGTATTTTTATCTAGGCTCAGTCAATCGACCTGATTTACTCTTGAAATTCCCAATCAACCGGCCATTAACTCTTAACATTTTTAATGCTCAGTTAATCGACCAAAATGAATTAAATATTCCTTAGTCGATCAAACCATGAAGGCTTAGAAATCTCCTCAGGCTCACCCGATTGACACCTTGCCCAGTCGACTGAGCCTCGCTGATTTTTTGAATTATACATAGGTCAGTCGATCGGCGCCTTCACCGATCGACTGACCCTCTCAAGCAGACCAATTTTTGCTTGTGGTCAGTCGACCGACATCTTCATTAGTCAACCGACCCTCTCAGGTTGCTCAATATTTTCAACACTAAACATATTTATTTTAACAATTAAACATTTCTAAAATTTCCACCATATCCCTAACGGTCATAATTTTTGGGAATTATATAAATAGGTCATCATAAAGTTTGTTTAGAACTTTTGATTGGCTAAGAAATTCTCTAAAAATATTTTGTGCTATTCTTTCTTTTCTCTCACGTACAAGCATTCATTGCACTCTTTTTCACTTATTTGCTTGCATATTTTTTTTGAAAGAGAACATAATACTCATCTTCTTCATTTGCATATTGATTGCAACTTGGAGTTAGATTGAGTACTCATTCTTATAAGCATTCTTACATTCATTTCAAAGCTAATACTCTCACTCATTCATTCATTGTTGAAAATCGATTTTTAGAAAGTAAGCTTGAGTTCTTCCCATAGTATTTGATTCATAAATATTTCTTGGGAGATCTCTTTCATAGCTTGTGAGTCTTTGCATATTCATTGCAAGATTCAAGGGCTTGCTTGTATTTTTGTTGGAAAAATATTTTTAGCAAGCTAAACCTTAATATCTCTTTTACTTCATATTTGAAAAACATTTTTGAGATATTGGTTGGGTTCTTGAAGATCTTTTGATAATATAGTTAGTGAATATCATATCTTGAATCAAAGATCTTACTTTCACACATACATATATATATAAAATACATTTTTTAGAGTTGTCATATATACTAAAAAATCTCTTTTAAGCTTTATCTCCCATCATTCAACAGTGCATTTAAGCTTCATTGTTGTACACATTTGCTTATTTTAGAAGTAGTTTATCTGTACACAAAATTTTATCATTATTGTATTCCCGATGTGTGATCATCGGAAGAGGAAGGCACTACCCTGTAAAGTGCACCAGTGTGACTCAAGCCCGGTTAGGTGAGCTAGGAGCACCGTCCTATAAGGTGTGGTTGTAGGTTGTGGCTAAGCCCTGGATATTGATTTGGTTAGTCTCCACCCCATAAGGAGAGGTTGTAAACGACGTCACTCCACCCGTTAATTGGGCATTTAGTGAATCCTCTTATTGGTTAGCTCGAGGCGGGGACGTAGGCATTGTGGCCGAACCTAGATAACAAACCTCGTGTCACTCTTACCTTATACTCTGTTGACTTTTTGAGTCTGTCCCCTATTTTGATTATGACAAATCATAGTAGTATCCCATCTGTGTGCTTAGTGTATGAACAGGTCTAACTTTCTAAAGCATAGATGATAGATGAGAAATGGAAGCCAAGAAGCAATTAAAGGAGCATATATTTTGGTGCATTCCATGAAATTGCAGAGGAGCAAAGCATGAAGTTTTCATTTATTTTAAGTTGTATTTTTATATTTATCATTCGGGTCTATAATAATAATATATCAGTCTGTAATAATTAATCTATGTCATGCATGGTAGGGACTATAAGCTCAAGACCATAGATGGACCTTAGGGATCACCCAGTTAATCAATACCAGATTTTTGGGACAAATTAAAAATCTCAAAGACCATTGAATGACTATAGGAATCCCCCCCCCCCCAACAAGCAATAAGGTTAATATCTTACATTAATAGGGATTTAACTTGGATTTTTATTTTGGCCAAAGAATGATTTTTCAATAGTTTCGGTCGACCGAACCTTGGCAATGTAAATGCCTTGGTCGATTGAACCGGGTTGAAGTTAACTATTGACTTTGCTCAATCGACTAAACCTAAACCTTCATAGAAGCCTCGATTGACTGAACCTCCCAAGGGGCAAAAGTTTGACCAGTTGGTCGACCAACCATAAAATGTATACCAACGCCCTGATCAATCGAACGGACCAGTGGGAAGTCCCAATGCTCTGGTCAACCGAACCTCTAGGTTCAAAAGGACTTGGTCAATCGAAGTATATGAAGTTTAGTCAACCAAACTGAGTCTGGTCGACCAAACCTCAGAGGGTTCAGAATCGCCTTTGGATAGTTGACCGAACTTGTAGTTCAAAAGTCCCTTGGTCGACCGAACTTAGTGAGATTGTCGACCAAACCTTAAAAATGGTCGACCGATCTTATTGGGTTGTCAAAATTTTATCGAGTTTAAACTGGGTTATTTTTAATTAAACTCACTTAATCTTTTTTCAAAACACACAGCGTATCCCCAACGACTATAATTTTTCCCAATTCTATATATAAGGCTTCATTTGCAAAATTAAGGGGTGATTAGGGTTTTGAGATTAGCCAAAATTCTATGAAAATATTTTTGGCCAAAATCATCCATACTTCCATATCTCTTCAAATCTATTGCCAAAATCTACCTCTTATACTCATCTAGCTACTTATTGTGAGAGAGGGTAGTGTTTAATATTCTTCTTATAAGCTTAAACTCTCCCTTGTTCATATTTGATTGTGTATTAATTTTTTGGAGAGTTACTTAAGGTTTTTCCCATAATATTTCATTCATAAATATTTGTTTGGGAAAAACCCTTACATGGCTTAAGATCTTGCATTCTCATTGCAAGATTCATAAGCTTGCTTTGTGTTTTGACAAATATATTTTTAGCAAGCTTGAAACCCTATTATCTACTATGCTTTATATTTGAGAAATATTTTTGTGATATTTATTTAAGGTTGTAGAGGCTGCTTGATTATTCATACAGGAAGCATATTAGCTTAAGATCAAAAGTCTCACTCTTACATACACACATTGATATATCTTGTGTTGAGAGTTAACACGATGGTTAACAAAATCTCACTTGAGCTTAATATCCTATCATATGTGAGTGCATTATTTGGTTGAGCATATTGGTACATATCTGCTTAGTGTAAGAAGCATATTTGTTTGTAGACAAAGTTTATTATTTGTTCCATTCCAGGCGTGGGCCTGAAGAGGGAGACTAGCCCTAGTAAATAGTCTTGGATTGGCTTTGACCCGATTAGGAAAGGTATGTGCACCATCTTGGTAAGGTGTAGTTGTAGGTTAAGATCAGCCCCGCTAATTGACCTGGTTGTATATTGTGCCGCTCTACCCTTGAAGTCAGCCCTTAGTAAAATCCTTTTACTTGTGAGCTTGAGACGGGGACATAGGCAGTATTGGCCAAACCTTGATAACATATTGTGCGTGTACTTTATATTTCCGCAATTTATTTGTGTAATACTGCTGCTCGTTAATTAGACCTAGGAGATAAATTTTTAAATACCCAATTCACCTCCTCCCCCTCTTGGGAATACACCAATTCCAACATATTATTTACATTCCAGTATTTGCATGCTTACATTTAACCTTTGTCTGATTGGATATACTGGAATGGTGATATCTATGTATAATTTTTAAACGTTTATATATTTTCTAGATTAATTATTTATTAGAAAATACCCTAGGTTGTGAAATACTTTTTGTTGTTGTAATTTGACCTAGGATTTTTAAAATATCCAATTCACCCGCCCTCTAGGGATTACACTAAAAATCACAAAAAGTTTTTACATCCACTTGATGAATTTGTAGATTATAAATTGTAACAACTGTAATTAATAGTCTAATGGATGTACTCCTAGAAACCAAAGAAAATGTATCAAAGATATTAAGGTCTTCTTTTTGTTTAAAGCCTTTGGCTACAAAACATGCTTTACACTTATCTATTGACACATTGAGTTTGAGTTTTCTTTTAAGTAACGATTTGCATTCCTATGGTTTTACAACCCATTGGTAAATCTACAAATTTCCATGTTTTATTGGACACAAAAGATTACATCTCACCATTCTCAAGCTTTTTCTAAAATATTGCATCAAGTGACGTTAATGCATCTTGTAAGGTAATAGCTTTCTTCTTAAACATTAAAAAATAAATAAATAAATAAATAGTCAAGATCAAAATCCTTTTCAACTCTAACTCTTTTACTCCTAAGTTCAATCTTAAAATCTCTTTCTAGAGTGGATGAGTTAGGTTCTAAAGCAACTTTATCACTGAAGTTTTGACTTACACTATTTTTAGTTTTAAAAGGAAACTTCTCTTCATGAAAAATTGCATCACCTAACTCAAAAATAATATTACTTTTAATATCTAAAAATATATAGGCTGAACTATTAATAGTATATCCAAGAAAAGCACAAGTAGATGCTCTAACATCTAGTTTAGGTCTTTTTGGATCCATAAGCCTTGCAAAGGCTAAACAACCCCAAACTCTAATATAAACCAAATTCGGCTTATGCTCTCTCCAAAGTTCAAAAGGTGTAAATTTGGTTGTTTTTTTTTTTTTTTTTCATGTGACACTCTATTTAAAAGATGATAAGTACTCAAAATAGCTTCTACCCAATTAGGAGGTGTACCTGATTCTAATAACATAACATTAGTCAAATTTATCAAAGTTCTATTCTTCCTTTTAACTATACCACTAGAAAGAGGAGAATATGGTGGAGTAATTTCATGGATTATTCCCAACAATTATGCAAAAGAGTTGAATTCTAATGATTCATACTCCCGGCCTGCATCACTTCTAATTGCCTTAATTTTTGTACTAAATTGATTTTCAACTTTAAGGAGGAAAATTTTAAACTTTTCAAAAGCATCACTTTATTCTTTCAATAAATAAACATGTTATACTTTAAAAAATCATCAATAAAAGTAAAAAAAATATCTATTTCCTCCATGAGTTAAAATTCCTTCAAATTTCGCACAAATATATGTGAATCAAGAGTAAACAGAACCTGAGGATGCTTTATTGTCGATCTCAATACTTAATTTAAACAAGTAAGCACAAACATAATCTTTGCCTACAAATATCTCATTCTTAGTGTAAAGACTCAAAAAATTTAAAATGATTAAAATAATTAGGAAAAATAATAAATAAATAAATAAATAAACAAATAAAAGGAATAGTAAAAAAATGAATTAAATTAAATTAAAAGTATTTATTAGTAATTAATTAATTAATTATTAAATTAAATTAATTAAATTGAGTAAAATGGTGGTTATGCATATATATAAGTATAAGTATACAATAAAAGATGTTATTATGTTAAAATAACTGAAGGAAAAAAAAACAAAAAAGAAAAGGATAAAGAAAGCTTCCTAAAGAATCTAAATTGAATTTGGATTTCAGAGAAGCTGCACCTCCCCACTCTGCTTCTCTCTCTCACCAATTCTCTCTCCTCCGACTTCCTATTCTCTCTCCTCATTTTCTCGGCCAATATTTAGCCGATTGGAAAACAGAAGGTACTGCGGGATTTCTAATTCCGCCACCGACATTTCTATCGAAGCGGATTTGTCATGAGAGCAACGTAAGTGCCATTCTTAAGGAATGGTATATTCCCTCTATTTCCTTAGTTTCTCCTTAAATCTGCCGCTAAATCGACAATTAGGCACCACGCGATTGTCAACGTTTTGGTCGAAGTAAATTTTCAATTTGGGTATCTTAGGAACCACTCCAAAACGAGAGTAGGATTTGAGGAATTAAGTAAATTAGTTCAATTTGAGAGTATAATTATTTATTGAGAATTTATGGGTCTAGGAAAATGTTAAAATAGTATTTTATTTAAAATTCATTTAATGGAACTAAGATGTTTTATTCAGGATTCGGGTGAGCACCGCAAGCATATTTTTGGGGTCCCTGTTGGCGCAGTTCAAGAAATCAAGTAAAGGGGAAAATATATTTTTAATTATATTTTTATGAATTAAATGGAAAATGAAATATATTATGTAAATACGTGTATATGTTTTTGTATAGGTTTAAAAATGTCAACCATTTAAATTATGATTTTTAAGCCTAAGGGTGTGTTATTAGATATGTATATGTGAAAATGGACTGATGAAAGTGGAAGATAATTTCAAAATAATTATGTAAGGAATGAAGGTATATTTTCAGTATATAAATGTTAAATGTAGGTTGGCTAATTTTATAAAATATATATATATATATATATATATATATATATATATGAATTTTACTACTAAATAGTGTGGCGTGAGTAAATAGGAATTCTGTGTGGAAATATTTTATATGTATGAAATGCAGGATATACAGGAAATGAACTGAGTATGAAAATGTTTTATGAAATATGCTGCATGTGAGTGTTAATGCAACCATGTAAAACAGTTGAAAGATGTTGGGTAAAACAGCTGAAAGATGATGGGTAAAATAGCTGAAAGATGTTGGGTAAAATAACTGAAAGATATTGGGTAAAACAGTTGGAAAATGTTGGGTAAAATGACTGAAAATGTTGGGTAAAACAACTGAAAGGTACTAGGTAAAATAGCTGAAAAAATACTTAGAAAAACAACTAAAAATGTTGGGTAAAATAGCTTAAAGATGTTGGATAAAACAGCTAAAAGATGCTGGGTAAAACATATGAAAGATGCGGGGTAAAATAGTCGAAAGATGTTGGGTATTTTATGAAATGAAATGAAAATGAAAATGAATGAAACGGAAATGAAATGTGAAATGTGAACAATGCAAAATGAGAAAGAGCCACGTAAAGTGAAATGTTACGAAATGACAAAGCTGAAAATATGAATAGATGAGCATTACAGAGAAATGACAAACAGAATAATGTATTATGGTATTATCAGTATTTATGCTAATAGAATATGTTACGTTTGAGTAGGGCAGACTCTTCATCCAAGGGCTTGCTAAGAAAGGCGAATGCCCTAGTAAGTATCAAATGTAGTAGTAGGATGCATAACGTACTAGGGCAGAGGGCAACTATTTGTATGGGCGGGTAGATTTCCCTATCCTCGTGACCTTCACTGGTAAACTTTTGTATGAACTGTGTGAGTACGAGGTTAATCTATCACTTGAAGACTTACTAAGTAAGGTGAGTGCCCTAGTATACCTCAGTCATGACCTTTGGGTTGCCTAATGTGTCAGAGCAGATGGGTGCTACTTGTGTGAGAAGGTAATTAACCCTATCCTTAGGTAATCTCGTGGGAAAAATAACATGCATGTGTTTGAATAAGATTAGAAAATGATTTCAGAAATTATATTAATGATTTGCAAATGACGAATAATATGTTATTTACAAACCTCATGTTGACCACACACTGTTTTAATATGTTGTTTCTTCCCTTACTAAGATGAGTCTCACCCGAATGTAAACTTATCTTTTTTAGGACCTCCATGAGATCGAGCTTAGAGAGCTTCAGCTGTTATAATATTTTTAATTTTTATTTTTTGAGTTAGAAAGAAAGAGTATAACTTTGATGATATTTTTGAGTTGTATTAAGTTTTATGTTTTATGTTTTAAGTTTTCTGAGTTATGGATGGTTGTGAATACTGGATGTTGGAGAAATGTATATATATGCAGATGCAGGTCGATGAATGGATTATTTGGGTGGTTATAGTTAGAAACTCTGGTATTTTATTGTTGAAGGATTATAATTATGTTTTCTGCTGCATAAATGACAATAGAATGTCAGGTATCAGGTAAATAAATGGATGAAGTGGCACCCAGGTCCCACCAGGTGGGTTTGAGGAGCCACAAAGCACGGTTTATTCAGGTATAACACACTAGACCGGGTTTTCGGGTTCGGGGCATTGCATTTTGGTATCAGAGCATTAGGTTTTGGGTTCTATAGACTCTAGGATGGATTAATACCAGAGTATAGGATCAAGTTAGGATGAGGATAGGATGGGTAGATTAAGATACTGTTAGGAATTCTGAGTTGTGTTTTGTAAGCTTAAGGGCAGAAATCCCTTGACAGTCTTCTATGTTTTTCTGAAGAAATAGCTAGTTTCAGAAAATCATTGTAAATCCATCAATGGTGATGTTTTTGAGCAGAGAAATTAGAACTTAGGATTTGAACACGAAGGTTAGGTTGGTTGATTTGTAAAGAAAAATCTTTGAGGAAAAATAATTTAGGTGATGTGATTTAATGGTTTGTGGTCATGTTTTTTATATTTAAATTGGAGTATATGGAAATGTGTGGTATGCGGTTGGTTAGTTAATTTCAGAGGCTATGGTATCGACGAAAACAGTAAGTACCACTAGGAAGGAGTGGTCTAGCATGAGTGTACTCATTGCTTTAGGCTGATGTAGATACTGCTAGAGGCACGGGTACGAGATTATATATTTAAGATAATGATGATTTAATTTAATTAGGGATGATTGAGCAGTTTATATGATGATCTTAATGTTTATGATGATATTATTTAATTGTGGATTATATAGGAATACTTTTGATATAAATATTAGGATATAACGAGTTAATGAACGTCTGAAATGAGGAAATGATTGATTAGTAAAGAAATTTTGAGGACGAAATTTTCTAAAGGCAGTGAAAATATAAAGATCCAAAAAATTAAAATAATTACGAAAAATAATAAATAAAATAATTAAATAAACAAATAAAAGGAATAGTAAAAATGAATTAAATTAAATTAAAAATATTTATTAGTAATTAATTAATTAATTAAACATTATTAAATTAAATTAATTAAATTGAGTAAAATGGTGGTTATATATATATATATATATAAGTATATAATAAAAGATGCTATTATGTTAAAATAGTGAAGGAAAAAAAAAAAGGATAAAGAAAGCTTCCTAAAGAATCCAAATTGTATTTGGACTTCAAAGAAGCTGCGCCTCCCCACTCTGCTTCTCTCTTTCGCCAATTCTCTCTCCTTCGTCTTCCTCCTCTCTCTCCTCATTTTCTCGGCCAATATTCGGCTGATCGGAAAACGGAAGGTACCGCTGGATTTCTAATTCTGCCACTGACATTTCTATCGGAGCAGATTTATCATGGGAGCAGTATAGGTACTACTCTTGGGGAACAGTATATTCCCTCTATTTCCTTAGTTTCTCCTCAAATCTGCCGCTAAATCGACAATTGGACACCACCACAAGGTAATAGTCGCGATTGTCGACATTTTGGCTGAAGTAAATTTTCAATTTGGGTATCTTAGGAACCACTTCAAAGCGAGAGTGAGATTTGAGGAATCAAGTAAATTGTTTATATTTGAAAGTATAATTATTTATTGAGAATTTATGGGTCTAGGAAAATGTTCAAATAGTATTTTATTTTAGATTCATTTAATGAAACTAAGATTTTTTATTTAGGATTCGGGTGAGCACCGCAGGTATCGTTTTAGGGTCCCTGTTGGCATAGTTCAAGAAACCATGTAAGAGGGAATATATATTTTTAATTAGATTTTTATGAATTAAATGGAAAATGGAATATATTATGTAAATACGTGTATATGTTTTTGTATGGGTTTAAAAATGTCAACCATTTAAATTTTAATTTTTAAGCCTAAGCACGTGTTATTAGATATGTATATGTGAAAATGGACTGATGAAAGTGGAAGATATTTTTAGAATAATTATGCAAGGAATGAAGGTATATTTTTAGTATATAAATGTTAAATATAGGTTGGCTTATTTTACAAGAAATATATATAAGAATTTTTCTACTAAATAATGTGGCATGAGTAAATAGGAATTCTGTGTGGAAATATTTTATATGTATAAAATGCAGGATATACAGGAAATGAACTGAGTATGAAAATGTTTTATGAAATATGCTGCATGTGAGTGTTAATGCAATCATGTAAAACAGTTGAAAGATGTTGGGTAAAACAGCTAAAAGATGTTGGGTAAAATAGCTGAAAGATGATAGGTAAAATAACTGAAAGATGTTGGGTAAAATAACTGAAAGATGCTGGGTAAAACGGTTGGAAAATGCTAGGTAAAATGATTGAAAATGTTGGGTAAAACAATTGAAAGGTACTAGGTAAAATAGCTGAAAAAATACTTGGAAAAACAACTAAAAATGTTGGGTAAAATAGCTTAAAGATGTTGGATAAAATAGTTAAAAGATGCTGGGTAAAACATATGAAAGATGCGGGGTAAAATAGCTGAAAGATGTTGAGTATTTTATGAAATGAAATGAAAATAAAAATGAATGAAACGAAAATAAATGTGAAATGTGAACAATGCAAATGTGAAAGAGTCACGTAAAGTGAAATGTTACGAAATGACAAAGCTGAAAATATGAACAGATGAGAATTATAGAGAAATGACAGATAGAATAATGTATTATGGTATTTTCAGTATTTATGCTAATAGAATATGTTACGTTTGGGTGGGGCAAACTCTTTGTCCAAGGGTTCGCTGAGAAAGGCGAGTGCCCTGGTAAGTATCAAATGTAGTAGTAGGATGCATAATGTATTAGCGCAAAGGCCAACTATTTGTATAGGTGGGTAGATTTCCCTATCCTCGTGACCTTCGCTAGTAAACTTTTGTATGAACTGTGTAAGTACAAGGTTAATCTATAACTTGAGGGCTTACTAAGTAAGGTGAGTGCCCTAGTATACTTTAGTCGTGACATTTCGGTTGCCTAATTTATCAGAGCAAAGAGGTGCTACTTGTATGGGCAGATAGTTAACCCTATCCTTAGGTAATCTCATGGATAAAATAACTTACATGTGTTTGAATAGGATCAGAAAATGATTTTAGAAATTAAGTTAATGATTTGCAAATGATGAATAGTATGTTATTTACAAACCTCATGTTGACCACACACTGTTTTACTATATTGTTTCTTCCCTTACTGAGATATGTCTCACCCAAATATGAACTTATCTTTTTTTTTTTTTTTTTTTTTTTTGAGTTAGAAAGAAAGGGTATAAGTTTGATTATATTTTTTAGCTATATTAAGTTTTTATGTTTTATGTTTTAAGTTTTTTAAGTTATGGATGGTTGTGAATGCTTAATGTTGGAGAAATGTATATATATGTTGATGCAGGTTGATGGATGGATTATTTGGGTGGTTATAGTTTGAAACTTTGGTTTTTTATTGTTAAAGAATTATAATTATTTTTTCCGCTGCATAAATGACAATAGAATGTCAAGTATCAGGTAAATAAATGGATGACGTGGCACCTGAGCCCCACTAGGTGGGTTTGGGGCGCCACAAAGCACGGTTTATTCAGGTATAATGCACTAGACCGGGTTTTCGGGTTCGGGGCGTTGCATTTTCGTGTCAGAACATTAGGTTTTCGATTCTATAGATTCTAGGATGGATTAATACCAAAGTATAGGATCGAGTTAGGATGAGGATAGGATGGGTAGATTAAGATACTGTTAGGAATTCTGAGTTGTGTTTTGTAAGCTTGAGGGAAGAAATCCCTTGACAGTTTTCTATGTTTTTCTAAAGAAGTAGATAGTTTCATAAATTCATCGTAAATCCATTGATGGTGATATTTTTGAGCAGAGAAATTAGAAGTTGGGATTTGAACTCGAAGGTTGGGTTGGTTGATTTGTAAAGAAAAATCTTTGATGGAAAATAATTTAGGTGATGTGATTTAATGGTTTGTGGTCATGTTTTTTATATTTAAATTGGAGTATATGGAAATGTGTGGTATGAGATTGGTTAGTTGATTTCAGAGGTTTTGGGATCGGGGGAAATAGCAAGTACCACTAGGAAGCGGTGGTCCAGCACGAGTGTACTCGTTGCTTCAGGCTGATGTAGATACTGCTAGAGGTGCAGGTACAAGATTATATATTTAAGATAATGATGATTTAGTTCAATTAGGGATGATTGAGCAGTTTATATGATGACCTTAATGTTTATGATGATGTTTATTTAATTGTGGATAATATAGGAATACTTTTGATATAAATATTAGGATATAGTGAGTTAATAAATGTCTGAAATGAGGAAATGATTGATTAGTAAAGAAATTTTAAGGAAGAAATTTTCTATTGGCAAGGAGAATATAAAGACCCGAAAAATTAAAATGATTAAAATAATTACGAAAAATAATAAATAAAATAGTTAAATAAACAAATAAAAAGAATAGTAAAAAATGAATTAAATTAAATTAAAAATATTTATTTGTAATTAATTAATTAATTAAACATTATTAAATTAAATTAATTAAATAGAGTAAAATGGTGGTTATGTATAAATATAAGTATATAATAAAAGATGCTATTATGTTAAAATAAGTGAAGGATAAAAAAACAAAACAGAAAAGGATAAAGAAAGCTTCCTAAAGAATCCAAATTGAATTTGCATTTCAGAGAAGCTACACCTTCCCACTCTGCTTTTCTCTCTCGCCAATTCTCTCTCCTCCATCTTCCTCCTCTCTCTCCTCATTTTCTCAACCAATATTTGGCCGATTGGAAAATGGAAGGTACTACTGGATTTCTAGTTCCACCATCGACATTTCTACTAGAGCGGATTTTTCATGGGAGCGGCGTAGGTACCACTCTTGTGGAATGGTATATTCCCTCTATTTCCTTAGTTTCTCCTTAAATCTACCGCTAAATCGACAATTGGGCACCACCACGAGGTCCTAGTCGCGATTGTCGACGTTTTGGCCGAAGTAAATTTTCAATTTGGGTATCGTAGGAACCACTCCAAAGCGAGAGTGGGATTTGGGGAATAAAGTAAATTAGTTATATTTGAGAGTATAATTATTTATTGAGAATTTATGGGTCCAGGAAAATGTTAAAATAGTATTTTATTTAAGATTGATTTAATGGAACTAGGATTTTTTATTCAGGATTCAGGTGAGCGCTGCAAGTATCGTTTTGGGGTCCCTCTGGGCGTAGTTCAAGAAACCAAGTAAGGGGGAATATATATTTTTAATTATATTTTTGTGAATTAAATGGAAAATGGAATATATTATGTAAATACGTGTATATATTTTTGTATGGGTTTAAAAATGTCAACCACTTAAATTATGATTTTTAAGCCTAAGGGTGTGTTATTAGATATGTATATGTGAAAATGGACTGATGAAAGTGGAAGATATTTTCAAAATAATTATGTAAGGAATGAAGGTATATTTTCAATATATAAATGTTAAATGTAGGTTGGCTAATTTTATAAAAGATATGTATATAAGAATTTTACTGCTAAATAGTGTAGCGTGAGTAAATAGGAATTCTGTGTGGAAATATTTTATATGTATGAAATGCAGGATATACAGGAAATGAACTGAGTATGAAAATGTTTTATGAAATATGCTGCATGTGAGTCTTAATGCAACCATGTAACACAATTGAAAGATGCTGGGTAAAACAGCTGAAAGATGTTGGGTAAAACAGCTGAAAGATGATGGGTAAAATAGCTGAAAGATGTTGGGTAAAATAACTGAAAGGTGCTGGGTAAAATAGTTGGAAAATGCTGGATAAAATAACTGAAAAATGTTGGGTAAAATAACTGAAAGATGCTAGGTAAAATAGCTGGAAAAATACTTGGTAAAACAACTGAAAAATGTTGGGTAAAATAGCTTAAAGATGTTGGGTAAAACGGCTAAAAGATGCTGGGTAAAATAGCCAAAAGATGTTGGGTATTTTATGAAATGAAATAAAAATGAAAATGAATGAAACGGAAATGAAATGTGAAATGTGAACAATGTAAAATGAGAAAGAGCCACATAAAGTGAAATGCTACGAAATGACAAAGCTGAAAATATGAACAAATGAGAATTAGAGAGAAATGACAGATAGAATAATGTATTATGGTATTATCAGTATTTATTCTAGTAGAATATGTTACGTTTGGGTGGGGCAGACTCTTTGTCTAAGGGTTTGTTAAGAAAGGCGAGTGCCCTAGTAAGTATCAAATGTAGTAGTAGGATGCATAACGTATTAGCGCAAAGGCCAACTATTTGTATAGGTGGGTAGATTTCCCTATCCTTGTGATCTTCGCTGGAAAACTTTTGTATGAACTGTGTGAGTACGAGGTTAATCTATCACTTGAGGGCTTACTAAGTAAGGTAAGTGCCCTAGTACACTTTAGTCGTGACCTTTGGGTTGCCTAATGTATTGAAGTAAAGGGGTGCTACTTGTATGGGCGGGTAATTAACCCTATCCATAGGTAATCTCATGGATAAAATAACTTGCATGTGGTTAAATAAGATCAGAAAATGATTTCAGAAATTATGTTAATGATATGCAAATGATGAATAGTATGTTATTTACAAACCTCATGTTGACCACACACTGTTTTAATATATTGTTTCTTCCCTTACTGAGATGTGTCTCAGCCGAATATGAACTTATCTTTTTTAGGACCTCCATGGGATCGAGCTTAGAGAGCTTGAGCTTTTTTTTTTTTTTTTTTTTAGTTAGAAAGAAAGGGTATAAGTTTGATTATATTTTTCAACTATATTAAGTTTTATGTTTTATGTTTTATGTTTTAAGTTTTTTGAGTTGTGGATGGTTGTGAATACTGGATGTTAAAGAAATGTATATATATGTAGATGCGGGTTGATGGATGGATTATTTGGGTGGTTATAGTTTGAAACTCTTGTATTTTATTGTTGAAGAATTATAATTATTTTTTCCGCTGCATAAATGACAATAGAATGTCAGGTATCAAGCAAATAAACGGATGACGTGGCACCAGGGTCCCTCTAGGTGGGTTTGGGGCGCCACAAAGCACGGTTTATTTAGGTACAACGCACGAGACTGGGTTTTCAGGTTTGGGGCATTGCATTTTGGTATCAGAGCATTAGGTTTTGGGTTCTGTAGATTCTAAGATGGATTAATACCAAAGTATAGGATCGAGTTAGGATGAGGATAGGATGGGTACATTAAGATACTGTTAGGAATTCTGAGTTGTGTTTTTTAAGCTTGAGGGAAGAAATCCCTTGACAATCTTCTATGTTTTTTTGAAAAAGTAGATAGTTTCATAAATTCATCGTAAATCCATTGATGGTGATGTTTCTAAGCAGAGAAATTACAACTTGGGATTTAAACTTGAAGGTTAGGTTGGTTGATTTGTAAAGAAAAATCTTTGATGGAAAATAATTTAGGTGATGTGATTTAATGGTTTGTGGTCATGTTTTTTATATTTAAATTGGAGTATATGGAAATGTGTGGTATGAGGTTGGTTAGTTGATTTCAGAGGTTATGGTATCGGGGGAAACAACAAGTACCACTAGGAAGCGATGGTCCAACACGAGTGTACTCATTGCCTCTGGCTTATGTAGATACTGCTAGAGGCGCAGGTACAAGATTATATATTTAAGATAATGATGATTTAATTTAATTAGGGATGATTGAGTAGTTTATATGATGACCTTAGTGTTTATGATGATGTTTATTTAATTGTGGATAATATAGGAATACTTTTGATATAAATATTAGGATATAGTGAGTTAATAAATGTCTGAAATGAGGAAATGATTGATTAGTAAAGAAATTTTAAGGACGAAATTTTCTAAAGGCAGGGAGAACGTAAAGACCCGAAAAATTAAAATGATTAAAATAATAACAAAAAATAATAAATAAAATAATTAAATAAACAAATAAAGGGAATAGTAAAAAATTAAATTAAATTAAAAATATTTATTTGTAATTAATTAATTAATTAAACATTATTAAATTAAATTAATTAAATTGAGTAAAATGGTGGGTATGTATAAATATAAGTATATAATAAAAGATGCTATTATGTTAACATAAGTGAAGGATAAAAAACAAAAAAGAAAAGGATAAAGAAAGCTTCCTAAAGAATCCAAATTGAATTTGGATTTCAGAGAAGCTGCACCTCCCCACTCTGCTTCTCTCTCTCGCCAATTCTCTCTCCTCCGTCTTCCTCCTCTCTCTCCTCATTTTCTCAGCCAATATTCGGCCAATCGGAAAACGGAAGGTACCATTGGATTTCTAGTTCCGCCACCGACATTTCTACCGAGCAGATTTGTCATGGGAGCAGCGTAGGTACCACTCTTGTGGAACGGTATATTCCCTCTATTTCCTAAGTTTCTCCTTAAATCTACCGCTAAATCGACAATTGAGCACCACCACGAGGTCCTAGTCGCGATTGTTGACGTTTTGGCCGAAGTAAATTTTCAATTTGGGTATCGTAGGAACCACTCCAAAGCGAGAGTGGGATTTAGGGAATAAAGTAAATTGGTTATATTTGAGAGTATAATTATTTATTGAGAATTTATAGGTCTAGGAAAATGTTAAAATAGTATTTTATTTAGGATTGATTTAATGGAATTACGATTTTTTATTCAAGATTCGGGTGAGCGCCGCCGGTATCGTTTTGGGGTCCCTATTGGCGCAATTCAAGAAACCAGGTAAGGGGGAATATATATTTTTAATTAGATTTTTATGAATTAATTGGAAAAAGGAATATAATATGTATATACGTGTATATGTTTTTGTATGGGTTTAAAAATGCCAACCATTTAAATTATGATTTTTAAGCCTAAGGCTGTGTTATTATATATGTATATGCAAAAATGGACTGATGAAAGTGGAAGATATTTTCAGAATAATTATGTAAGGAATGAAGGTATATTTTCAGTATATAAATGTTAAATGTAGGTTGGCTAATTTTATAAAAGATATGTATATATGAATTTTACTACTAAATAGTGTGGCGTGAGTAAATAGGAATTTTGTGTGAAAATATTTTATATGTATGAAATGCAGGATATACAGGAAATGAACTGAGTATGAAAATGTTTTATGAAATATGATGCATGTGAGTGTTAATGCAACCATGTAAAACAGTTGAAAGATGTTGGGTAAAACAGCTGAAAGATGCTGGGTAAAACAGCTGAAATATGATGAGTAAAATAGCTGAAAGATGTTGGGTAAAATAACTGAAAGATGTTGGGTAAAACAGTTTGAAAATGCTAGTTAAAATAACTTAAAATGTTGGGTAAAACAACTGAAAGATGTTGAGTAAAATAGTTGGAAAAATACTTGGTAAAAAAATTGAAAAATGTTGGGTAAAATAGTTTAAAGATGTTGGGTAAAACAGCTAAAAGATGCTGGGTAAAACAGCCAAAAGATGCTATGTAAAATAGCTGAAAGATGTTGGGTATTTTATGAAATGAAATGAAAATGAAAATGAAAATGAATGAAACGGAAATGAAATGTGAAATATGAACAATGTAAAATGAGAAAGAGTCACGTAAAGTGAAATGCTACGAAATGACAAAGCTGAAAATATGAACAGAGAACAGATAGAATAATGTATTATGGTATTATCAGTATTTATGCTAGTAGAATATGTTACGTTTGGGTAGGGCAGACTTTTTGTCTGAGGGCTTGCACAGAAAGGCGAGTGCCCTGGTAAGTATCAAATGTAGTAGTAGAATGCATAATGTATTAGTGCAAAGGCAACCTATTTGTATAGGTGGGTAGATTTTCCTATCCTCGTGACCTTCGCTGGAAAACTTTTGTATTAACTGTGTGAGTACGAGGTTAATCTATCACTTAAGAGCTTACTGAGTAAGGTGAGTGCCCTAGTATACTTTAGTCGTGACCTTTGGGTTGCCTAATGTATCAGAGCAAAGGGGTGCTACTTGTATGGGTGGGTAATTAACCCTATCCTTAGGTAATCTCATTGATAAAATAACTTGCATGTGTTTGAATAGGATCAGAAAATGATTTCAAAAATTGTGTTAATGATTTGCAAATGATGAATAGTATGTTATTTACAAAACCTCATGCTGACCACACACTATTTAAATATATTGTTTCTTCCCTTATTGAGATGTGTCTCACCCGAATATAAACTTATCTTTTTTAGGACCTCCATGGGATAGAGCTTAGAGAGCTTGAGCTTTTTTTTTTTTTTTTTGAGTTAGAAAGAAAGGGTATAAGTTTGATTATATTTTTTAGCTATATTAAGTTTTATGTTTTATGTTTTAAGTTTTTTGAGTTATGGATGGTTGTGAATACTGGATGTTACAGAAATGTATATATATGTAGATGCAGGTTGATGGATGGATTATTTGGGTGGTTATAGTTAGAAACTCTGGTATTTTATTGTTGAAGAATTATAATTATTTTTTCCGCTGCATAAATGACAATAGAGTGTCAAGTATCAAGTAAATAAATGGATGACATGGCACCCGCGTCCCACCAGGTGGGTTTGGGGCGCCACAAAGCACGGTTTATTTAGGTATAATGCACTAGACTGGGTTTTCGAGTTTGGGGCACTGCATTTTGGTATCAGAGCATTAGGTTTTGGGTTCTGTAGATTCTAGGATGGATTAATACCAAAGTATAGGATCGAGTTAGGATGAGGATAGGATGGGTACATTAAGATATTGTTAGGAATTCTGAGTTGTGCTTTTTAAGCTTGAGGGAAGAAATCCCTTGATAGTCTTCTATGTTTTCCTAAAGAAGTAGATAGTTTCATAAATTCATCGTAAATCCATTGATGGTGATGTTTCTAAGCATAGAAATTAGAACTTGGGATTTGAACTCGAAGGTTAGGTTGGTTGATTTGTAAAGAAAAATCTTTGAAGGAGAATAATTTAGGTGATGTGATTTAATGGTTTGTGGTCATGTTTTTTATATTTGAATTAGAGTATATGAAAATGTGTGGTATGAGGTTGGTTAGCTGATTTCAGAGGTTATGGTATCGGGGGAAACAACAAGTATCACTAGGAAGGGTTGGTCCAGCACAAGTGTACTCGTTGCTTCAGGCTTATGTAGATACTGCTAGAGGCGCAGGTACGAGATTATATATTTAAGATAATGATGATTTAATTTAATTAGGGATGATTGAGCAGTTTATATGATGACCTTAATGTTTATGATGATGTTTATTTAATTGTGGATAATATAGGAATACTTTTGATATAAATATTAGGATATAGTGAGTTAATAAATGTCTGAAATGGGGAAATGATTGATTAGTAAAGAAATTTTAAGGACAAAATTTTCTAAAGGCAGGGAGAATGTAAAGACCCGAAAAATTAAAATGATTAAAATAATAACAAAAATAATAAATAAAATAATTAAATAAACAAATAAAAGGAATAGTAAAAAAATGAATTAAATTAAATTAAAAATATTTACTTGTAATTAATTAATTAATTAATTAATTAATTATTAAATTAAATTAATTAAATTGAGTAAAATGGTGGTTATGAATAAATATAAGTATATAATAAAAGATGCTATTTTGTTAAAATAAGTGAAGGATAAAAAACAAAAAAGAAAAGGATAAAGCAAGCTTCCTAAAGAATCCAAATTGAATTTGGATTTCAGAGAAGCTGCACCTCCCCACTCTGCTTCTCTCTCTCGCCAATTCTCTCTCCTCCGTGTTCCTCCTCTCTCTCCTTATTTTCTCAACCAATATTCAGCCGATCGGAAAACGGAAGGTACCACTGGATTTCTAGTTCCGCCATTAACATTTCTACGGGAGCGGACTTGTCATGGGAGCGGCGTAGGTACCACTCTTGTGGAACGGTATATTCCCTCCATTTCCTTAGTTTATCCTTAAATCTACCGCTAAATCAACAATTGAGCACCACCACGAGGTCCTAGTCGCGATTTTCGACGTTTTGGCTGAAGTAAATTTTCAATTTGGGTATCTTAAGAACCACTCCAAAGCAAGAGTGGGATTTGGGGAATAAAGTAAATTGGTTATATTTAAGAGTATAATTATTTATTGAGAATTTATGGGCTTAGGAAAATGTTAAAATAGTATTTTATTTAGGATTGATTTAATGGAATTAGAATTTTTTATTCAGGGTTCGGGTGAGCGCCGCAGGCGTCATTTTGGGGTCCCTGTTGGCGTAGTAGTTCAAAAAACTAAGTAAGGGGGAATATATATTTTTAATTAGGTTTCTATGAATTAAATGGAAAATGGAATATGTTACGTATATACGTGTATATGTTTTTGTATAGGTTTAAAATTGTCAACCGTTTAAATTATGATTTTTGAGCCTAGGGTTGTGTTATTAGATATGTATATGTGAAAATGGACTGATGAAAGTGGAAGATATTTTCAAGATAATTATGTAAGGAATGAAGGTATATTTTTAATATATAAATGTAAAATGTAAGTTGGCTTATTTTACAGGAGATATATATGAATTTTACTGCTAAATAGTGTGGCATGAGAAATAAGAATTTTATGTGAAAATATGTTATATGTATGAGATGCAGGATATACAGGGAATAAACTGAGTATGAAAATAATATATGAAATATGCTACATGTGAGTGTTAATGCAATCATGTAAAATAGCTGAAAGATGTTGGGTAAAACAGGTGAAAGATGTTGGGTAAAATAGCTTAAAGATGTTGGGTAAAATAGTTGATAGTTGTTGGGTAAAATAGCTGAAAAATACTGGGTAAAATAGTTGAAAGATGTTGGGTAAAATAGTTAAAAGATGTTGGGTAAAATAGCTTAAAAATGTTGGGTAAAACAATTGAAAAATGTTGGGTAAAACAGTTGGAAGATGCTGGGTAAAACAGTTGAAAGATGCTGGATGAAATAGCTCAAAGATGCTGGGTATGTCATGAAATGAAATGAAAATGGAAATGAATGAGACGGAAATGAAATGTGAAACGTGAACAACGTAAAATGTGAAAGAGCCACGTAAAGTGAAATGCTACAAAATGACAAAACTGAGAATATGAACAGATGAGAATTATAGAGAAATGACAGATAGAATAATGTATTATGGTATTATCAGTATTTATACTAGTAGAATATGTTACATTTGGGCGAGGCAGGCTCTTCGTTCGAGAGCTTGCTGAGAAAGGCGAGTGCCCTAGTAAGTATCAGATGTAGTAGTAGGCTGCATAACGTACTAGAGCATAGGGAAACTATTTATATAGGCGGGTAGATTTCCCTATCCTCGGGGCCTTTGCTGGTAAACTTTTGTATAAACTGTGTACGTACGAGATTAATCTATCACTTGAGGACTTAATGAGTATGGTGAGTGCCCTGGTATACTTCAATCATGTCCTTTGGGTTGCCTAATGTATTAGAGCAGAGGGGTGCTACTTTTATAAGTGGGTAATCACCCCTATTTTTAGGTAATCTCGTGGGTAAAATACCTTGCATGTGTTTGAATAAGATCAGAAAATGATATCAAAAATTATGTTAATGATTTGCAAATGATGAATAATATGTTATATACAAATTTCATGTTAGTCACACAATATTTTAATATATTGTTTCTTCTCTTATCGAGATGTGTCTCACCCAAATATGAACTTATCTTTTTCAGGACCTCCACGAGATCAAGGTTAGAGAGCTTGAGCTATTATAGTATTTTTGAGTTAGAAAGATAGGGTATAAGTTTGATGATATTTTTTAGATGCATTAAGTTTTAGGTTTTATGTTTTAAGTTTTCTGAGTTATGGATGGTTGTGAATACTAGATGTTGGAGAAATGTATATATATGTAGATGCGGGTTGATGGATGGAATATTTCGGTTGTTATAGTTAAAAACTCTAGTATTTTATTGTTGAAGGATTATAATTATGTTTTTCGTTGCGTAAATGATAATAGAATGTCAGGTATCAGGTAAATAAATGGATGACGTGGCACCCAAGTCCCACCAGGCAGGTTTAGGGTGCCACAAAGTACGGTTTATTCAATTATAATGCACCGGACCGAGTTTTCAAGTTCGGGGCATTACACTTAGTAATTTACATATTATTGAAATTCCATAATTTTTTTTAAACCCAACCTTATTAAGAAGAAAACTTGACACCAAATTCTTTCTAATGGAAGGAGTACAATACACATTTTTAATACTAATACCCTTCCAAATGTAAACTTCAATTCAACCTTATTACTACCAAGCACTTGGGTGGTATGAGAATCACCAAGCATAGTGGTTTTAGGTTCCTTAAAAGGAGTGTACACCTTGAGCTAAATTTTATCATAGTAGACATATCTATTAGCACCTGAGTTTACCCACCACCCTTCAATACTATGGACCATATTTATTTCTGTAATCATTGCAAAAAAACTATTCCTCAACTATATTGGCTTGAGGATTAGGTCCACGTTTTCCAAATTTGCAAATTCGACCAAAATGTCTCATTTGCCACAAATAAAGCAAACATTATTGCTTTGATTGTTTTGATTATAAGAGGGGGGTCCTCGGCTCCAATTTTTCTTATTAGGGTTACTTCTATTATTCTCTTGAGGTCTACCGTTATTTTTCATATTTTTCTTCATAAGCTTTAATTTCAAGGTTTTAGGAAAATGTCCATTAAGTAAATTAGTATGTTCGAAAGCAATTAAATTTACCTTTATGGCATTATTAGCATTACCATTTCTTTCTTACATAAGCGCTTCTTGCCCTTTTTCCTCCTCCTCTACACAGATTCAAGTTATCACTCGAGAGACATAACCTTTTACTTTTGGCGCATGCTCTTTTGGAATTCTCTCCAAGGTGGGGGTAACTTGTTAATGATTCCAGCTACAAAAAGATTGTCTCCAATCTTGATGCCTTCGGATGTAAGTTTCGCTACTATCATATAGAAATCTTGCGCTTGCTCTACAACTTATTTTCCATCCACCATTTGATAATGGAAAAGTTGGCTTACTGCATATTTCTTTACCTTTGCCTCTTCAATATCATACTTATTCTGCAAAACCTTCTAGATTTTCTTTACAGAGGAGTAAATAGTACCATAATAATCATAAAAATGATTGGCAAGGCAATTTAAAATATAAATCCAACATTTATACTCATCCTTTTCGTATTGTTACAACTTTTCATGGTGGTCAACTAACACTTCTTCATTCATGTTATTGGTATTGATTTTGTTGGGACACTTCTCAGTAAGAATATAGGCAACCTTCAGGAGACTGGGGTAGAAGAGTACCTTGTCTTTTCATCTCTTAAAGCGGGTTCTATTAAACCAAAAAGGCTTATTGAGATTTTTAATATTTACATTGGGCTTTTTAACTATAGGCTCCATATGTTTGAATCTCCTTAAAATTGTTAGAATATATATATATATATATATATATATATATATATCCTTAAATACAAATAAAATATAAAAACATTTGACTTTTTGAATCCAATCCCTGTTTTGATGCTAACAAAGTACAAGTTTCTTATGTGTATATTTAGCATATGAGCAGGTCTATTAATTTAGCACATATATAAGGGAACGGAAATGGAAGCCTGAAGAATGTAATGCTCACATCATCTGGTATTCCATGAAAACTAAAGAGCAAAGAAAAAGAAGATGACATTTTTTTAATTTGTATTGCATTTAATTTTTACCTTTGGTCTGTAATAATGTATACATCTGCATGATATGACTTAATGCTTAGGACAAACCATAGACAAACCCTAGAAAACCAAACCGTTCAAAGATAAACCTTTTTCTTAAATTTAAAATCACACAAAGGTTTTCAAAATAATTTAAGATCAAAAATATGGCCAAAATCATGATTTAATTTGTCTCAGTCGACCGACCATTGAGTGCTCAAATCAGCTTAAACGACCGATGTAATAACCCCAAAAATAGTTAAATAAGATGAGTTGAATGATCTTACAATATATATATATATATATATATATATATATATATATATATTAGTTATTAATTATTAATTAATTAATTAATTAATTATTAAACTGAATTAATTAATTAAACATTATTAAATTAGATTTAAAAAAATAATTAAAATGATATATATATGTATGTAATATACTAATATATGTTATATAGGTTGGTATGCAAATCTCTTGAAGCTTCTACTTCGAGAGAATAAAGCAAATTAAAAAGAAACCCCCCCCCCCCCTTTGGCTATCAGTATCTCTGCACTCACTCTCAGTTCACGTCACTCACCTCTCCCTCTCTTCTCAATTTCTTAGCAAATATTCGGTTGATCAGAAAATCGAAAATATCGTTGGGTTCCTAGTTTCGCCACCAACATTTCTATCAGAGCGGATTTGTCATAAGAGCAGCGTAGGAACCATTCTTGGGGTAAGGTAATATTTCCCTATTTTCTCAATTTCTCCTTAGATCTTCGGCCAAATCAACAATCGGACAACACCACGGGTCCTAGTCGTGATCGTCATCATTTTGGCTGGAATAAATTTTCAATTACAAGGCACCATTCCAAAGCGAGAGTGGGATTTGGGAAATTAAGTAAATTGGTTATATTCGAGGGTATAATTATTTATTTGGAATTTATGGGCTTAGGAAATATTAAAATAATATTTTATTTACGATTGATTTAATGGAAGTAGGATTTTTGATTGCATCAGTTTGGGATTCTTGTTGGCGTAGTTCAGGAGACTAGGTAAAGGAATAAATTAAGTCAATATTTTTCATGGAAATATTTACTATTTTACAACATTTTATTCTAGGAAATTTTATATAGCATAGAATTATGTTTGGGAAATTTACTGTTGTTAACAGGAGATTGTTTTAATACATTTAATCAGGAAAAATGATTTTAGTGCAGATTTTATGTATAGAACTTGATTTACTTTTGTGTGGCAAGGGTATAGAATTTTATGATTTTTATGTAATGGAAAACTGCTATGTTTCAAAATAAGCATGTTATTACTATTTGAGGAAATTGTTAAAGACAGTATAGAAATATGTTTAAAGTATATTATAATGCAATGGCAAAATGACCGTAATTTATATGATATGGCGCAAGGGTCGTAATTTATATGAAATGACGCAAGGGCCATAATTTATATGATATGATATGCCGATGCAAGGGTCGTGATGTTTGATATGCTATTTTCATGAAATTATTATTATGTCAGATATTATAATGAAACAGTTATGTTCAGCATATGAAACATAGTATATGATATTAGAATCCGGATGGCTTAGTTTAGTTAAATTTTCAAAAGCACGGTACCGTAGTTATATATATTCAAATTATGATAGTGCAACCATACGATCAGAGTGTGGTAAGGTGGCAGTCGATGTGGCTTCAGTGTAGTTTGGTGATGTTCCCCTGATAGTCTGGACCAGGTAGGGAAGGCCCATCATATACTTACAGATCAGAATTTTGATCTAGCATGGTTGGTCAGCCATTACTAGGTCCCGTCTTTGGGCCGCACAACCCAGTCATGTTGGGGTAATACATGACACTAGCTAACTATCCATCCTGAGATTTATTTCACATATTATATAGTTGTATAAGATGATTTACACGTACAGAGATATAGCATGACATGTATATTGCTTTTAAATATGTTTATTCAGTAAATTATCAGACAGTTTTCACAAATACGATTTATATACAATATATACTTATGACACATGAAAATACTCATGTTGCCACACACTGATATTAGTTTATTTCCCTTACTGAGAGGTGTTTCACCCTAACTCTAAAACATTTCAGGGAATCCAGGTAGAGGAGCGAATAGAGCTCTGCGGTGTTAGTGGTCACCCAATCTACCCTACCAGAAGGGTAAGTTGCTATGCTAGGGCCATTTGGGTTTCTAGGTAGTGGCCCTAGGGAACTTTATGATTGTTTTGGGATGTGTGTATATTTATATGATGGGTTTGTAAAACTCTGGTATTGTATTTGGACGATTAGTTTGTTATGTATATGATGTATGTTTTCCGCTGCTAGGGTATCAGTGATATATGACAGGTTTATTCCCTAGTACCCATGGGTCTGGGTGGATTATGTTTATGGTTATCATGATTATTGGCATGCTATTATGCAAATATATATATATATATATGGTAAATTAGGCAAGTCGTTAAAACCGAACCTTGACAAAGTCAAAGTTTGACTTAGTTTGGTCGACTAACCATTTTTGGAACTTAACTTCCATGGTCGACTGACCTCTGAACTTCACCCCTCTACTTTCCTTGGCCGAGCGGCCAACTAAGAACAAAATGCCCTTAGCCAACAAACCCTAAAGAACTGGTAGACCAACTCAAGCCTCAGCCGACCAAACTTACGAAGGTTCGAAAATTGCCCTTGGCTCGACCGATCGACACCTTCCATAACCTACCAAACATAGTTAAAAATTCAAATTTGCTGTGTGAGGTCAGCTGACCGGCGCTAGCGAACCTCTTAGGTTGGGTTAATTTCCAGAACTTAAACGTATTTAATTTTTTAATTAAAAAAATTTAAAAATACCAAGTATGTCCCCAACTGTCAAAATTTTGAGAAGTTTATATGTACCGCTTCCATAAGCTAAATTACCAATTTTGATTAGCTAAACTTTCTCTCTAATCTTTTTGAGCTACTTTTAATCAAAGTTCCCCTAAACTATTTTTATTGTAAAAATCTTTCTTTGGGGCAAATTTTTATATACTCTCTACAAATCTCTTTCACTCATTGTTTTTGAAAAATATTTATAGAAAGAGAGCATTTATTTTTGTATTCATATGCATTTACTCTCACTTGTTCATCAATTTTTTAAAATCATCTTTGAGAATAAGCCTTGAGTATTTCCCATATTATTTCCTTGATAAATATTTATTGGGAAAACTCCTAGTAGCTTTTGAATCTTTGTATATCCATTGCAAGATTCAAATGCTCATATTGTATTTATTGAAAAAACATTTTTAAGCATAAACGATCAAACATATTGGTTTTTGCAAAACTTATCTTAAGAGCAAAACCTTAGGTTCTCCTATTATTCTTTGAAAAATATTTTTTGTAGAAATTTTTATTGGGGTCAAGACCTTTGAGTACTCATCATATAAATTATTTTTCAAAAGTTGAAAAAAATCATTTTGAGAAATGTCGACACCCCAATTTTAACCAGGTTCCCCCAAAGGAGACCCGGTGTATGAAAAATTAACTTGAATCCCGAGAATGGGAGGATTTGATCGAATCCTGGTGAATTCTTGAATCCGAGTGAATTTTTGAGTCCCGACAAATTTTAATTGTGTTCCGAAATTCTAATTGAATCTCGGAATTCTAACTAAATTCTGGTGAACTTTGGATATCCCAATGAATTTTAATTGAGTCCGGGTGAATTTTAATTGAGTCCGGTATTTTAATTGGGTCACGGTGAATCTTTAACCGAAGTCACTTTTGGGAGAATAAAATTAGAAGGAAAATACATCTACATAAAAAATATAATAAGAAAACAAAAAAGAAAAATTTCAGGTTCCCCCAATCTCCAAGAGCCACCTGGAAGCATATCCCAAGCCTCCCTGCGCATCAAAGAGAATCAAGCTATTAAGGGGGGGAGGAAAAATCCAAAAAATCACATGTGCAAGGAGGAGGGCGTTAAAGAAATATTCCCCACCAGAAATCCTATTAAGGCCATCCGCGTGGAAAGAGAGACTTTGGCCCCAAAACCATCCATCATATTCCCTATAAAGGGCCTGTGAGCAAAAGCAAATGGCAGGGGGGAGGAGTCCATTTTGTTCACTGTTCACGGGCATGAAATTTCACTATTTTTCCTTCCACAGTTCACGCAAAAGGGGGAATTTTCCTTTACTATTCACTCTCTCCAGTTCTCTGATCTCTCCATAATCTCTCGCTTCTCTCATGAACCCCCAACCTCCATACCCGGACTCACCCCCACTCTCGTTCAACTCACTCCTCCACGCAGACATCACCTGCTCTCTCACCCTCTCTCTCCCTACTCTCCCTTCACCATATCCGGCCACCCACGACAACTCTGCCTCGCCAGCTCCAACGTTCTGAGGAATTCTGAAAGCAAACTCAAAGCAGAGCCACGCTTTAGAAAGTTGTCTTCGCTCTAATGCTACCCACTGCGAGAGGCCATCGAGCCTTTTTGCTCAGAAAACATGTGTCTCTGTGCATGGAGTAAAATCATGCCAAACACTAAGCGTTTGGTTTTGTTTTCCCCCTCGAGGTATGATCATTCTCCGACTTGTCATTTTCTTTCTTTCTGTTTACAAATCCCGTGGGTTTGGATTTGGCTTGAAGATTAAAACAAAGAAAACATTTGCTGTTTCTATTGGGTGCATGTATGATTTGTTTGTTTGTTTTTAACGACGATTGAGGTAAAGGAGTGTTGGAGTTTCCTTTAAGTTCTCTCATTGTGAGAGAAAACTTGGCTCGAATTTAAAGCTTCTGTGCAGGAAAAGGGTCGAGTTCTTAAGGGTCGGAATACATTGCCAAGGGGGGAGTCCACACGCACACTGTTCACGCTCAACATCTCTCTCTTCACTCTCTCTGAGACTCTCACCTCATAGTTCACGCTCCACTCTTCCTCTCGGGCATTCACTTGCACCAACACCACCCTCTCCTATCTCTCACCAGCAAACCAACAAGCTATCATCTTTACCAGTACCTCCGACCACCACCCTTTCTTTCCGGCCAAACCAACAAGCAACCATTTCCACCCGTAACCATCGAACCACCATATCTCTCGGGCGTCGTTGTATTTCTATTCGTGTTTGGGTCCCGACGATCTGCCCGCTCTCACCTGTCATCTACAGCGCTCAGTTCAGACTCACCACAGTCCAGTTACCCTCATCCTTCCTGCGTGGTTTCTCGTATACAGCACCATCTCACTCACGAACCATGTTCTAGGGAAGAACCCCGCTACCCAGCAATCAGACCCTAAGCCCTCATGCTCCCGCATGTTCATCCTATTTTTCAGCCTCAGGAGAAGACCCTCACGCTCACACACGGCTTCACAGAATCCTATCCACGGGCTACCCATTTCTAGATCTCCCCTCACGCTTGGTATCCACCTCATTTCACCCGAAATCATTCACAGTCTCGCTGTCTTTTCTTCAAATCCTTCTCTCAATTCGGCTATAAGCTTTGGAAAAACGAGGAGGGTATTCGGTTTGGGGTGCGAGAAATGGAGAAGATTCATATGCTAGGGAGGGGGTGCGGTCTGTGTCTGAGCTCGACAAATTGATTTTGTCTGAGGTTTTAAGCATGGGAATTTTTGGTGGGTTTTCGTGAGGAAGATCCTATAGAGTACAGATGTACGGGTATGCCGACGGCGTTGTTGGGGATGGGGATGGCAATGAAAGTGGTGGCGTCGTCGTTCATGGTGTCGCAGTGGTAGGAGCTGGAGCACCAAACTCTAATCTTCAAGTATCTGATGGCGGGTCTACCTGTTCCTCCTGATCTCGTGCTCCCCATTCAGAAAAACTTCAAATCCATGTCTGCTCGTTTCTTCCACCATCCTAGTATGGTTTATTCTTCCTTCTACGGGAAGAAGGTGGACCCAGAGCCAAGTCGATGTCGAAGGACGGATGGCAAGAAATGGAGGTGCTCAGAAGATGCATATCCAGACTCAAAATACTGTTAGCGGCATATGTAGCAAGGCCGCGACCGTTCTAGAAAGCCTGTGGAATCACAAACCAGCCAGAACCTTCCGCTGCATGCCTTAGGGGATCTTCAAGGAGGCTTAGGTTCCGGGAACAACCTAGCTCATTTCCATATGGAGCCCATTCCCTATGGCATCAGTAATAATGATTACAGGTGTGTTCATGAATATAAAACTAAGGTGGGTGAGCACAGCTTCTTTGAATCTTCAGGAAGCAACAGAGGTCTCCCTATTGACTCACCTTTAGAAAACACTCTTCCACATGCATGTCCGCGCCCAAACACACACTCAAACACCCTCTCACGTGCACACCCGCATACACACTACCCATGCATATACCCACCTGCACGCACCCACTCACGTGCACACACACACCACCCATGCACTAACCCACGCACCCATGCACACACGCACCTGCACACACATACAGACACCTTAACGCACCCAATTTCACACACTCAAATACACTCCTACACACACAGTTTCACACACCCACATATACATCACCCATGCACTTACACACGCACCCACTTACATATGCATGCATACCACTCCTCACGTAAACATGCTCGCATGCTTTCATACCCACCTTCATATGTACACATGCACACAATACTCTTATGCATTCACACATACACATGCACATGCGTGCACATTCACATACACATACACATTCATACACGTGCATGTCACACACGTTCACACATACACACATATTCACGTGGTCATGCACATACATGCGTGTCATTTCACACACGCGCGCGCGCACGGGCATTCATGCACCGTACATCATCCGTGCACTCTAACCTACACTTGAACACACAGAGTCCATGCGTAAGGCAACACGTGTTGATTCAATGGTCTCAACCAAGACCTTAAACTGGTTTTCCCCCGCACTAGTCAACGTTTGACCGGTTCGTCCTTCCCCAGAAATTGGTTCACACCGGTTTTCTCCATTTCACTTATACATTACTATTTAAATATCTAGAAAATTTACAAAAATCACAAAATTCTAAGAAAAAAATTCTAAAAATATTTTCACATTTTGACTTCTATTGATTTTATTTGCATTATTTTGAAGTTCGGGAAAAATCACAAAAATTACAAAAAAAAATATTTTCACACTTAGGAAAAATCACAAAAATATTTTTTTAGGCACAAAAAATCATTTTTATCCCGAACAAACTTCGAAAACCTCCTTGAATAATATTTTCCTACTTAGAAAAATCTACAGATTTCAAAACCCTTGGGAGCATATTTTGTATCTTATTTTCGATTTTCCTTCCCAAAGATTGCAACCAAGGGTATAGACTTTTCGAAGTATCGGATTGCCCCGGTTCTGAGGAAATACCTATTTAGTATTTTCATTCTTTTGATTTTTTTGAAAGGGAGTCATTTTAAAGAGGCTTATTCTATTTATTTCGAGATAATTTTTTATTAATCTGGTACCATTCTTAAGAACTGGCGCGCAAGGGGTGCTAATATCTTCCCCTCGTGTAACTGTACTCCCAAACCTGACTCTGGTAACCCAAACCGATTCTACCCTTAACGGGGTAGCAAGCAAGTGTTCTAACTGCACTTCAGAAGATTAGTGGCGGCTCCATCACGTATTGTTTTTCCACGAAAATCACATTTTCAAAATACACTTTCCATTTTTCCCAGTTCACAGTTGCGCCCACATTTTGTGCCGAGAGAGCGGTTCTCTCTGAGCCAGGTCCGGGATGTCACGACAAGAAAAACACCGAACCCAATTAAAAATTCAAATTTGTTGTGTGAGGTCAACTAACCAGCGCTAGCACCGGTCAGCCGAATCTCTTGGGTTGGGTTAATTTCTAGTACTTAAATGTGTTTAATTTTTTAATTAAAAAACTTTGAAAATACTATGCGTGTCCCCAACGGTCAAAATTTTGAGAAGTCTATATATACCCCTTCCATAAGCTAAATTAGTAACTTTGATTAACCAAACTTTCTCGCTAATCTTTTTGGGCTATTTTTAATCAAAGTTCCCCCAAACTATTTTTCATTGTAAAAATCTTTCTTTGGGACAAATTTTTATATACCCTCTTCAAATCTCTTTCACTCATTTTTCTTTTTGAAAAATATTTATGGAAAGAGAGAGTTTATTTTTGTATTCATATGCATTTACTCTCACTTGTTCATCAATTTTTTAAAATCATCTTTGAGAGTTAAGCCTTGAGTCTTTCCCATATTATTTCCTTGATAAATATTTATTGGGAAAGCTCTTAGTAGCTTTTGAATCTTTGCATATCCATTACAAGATTCAAATGCTCATATTGTATTTATTGCAAAAACATTTTTAAGCATAAACGATCAAACATATTGGTTTTTACAAAACTTATCTTATGAGCAAAACCCTAGGTTCTCCTATTATTCCTTGAAAAATATTTTTAGGAAAAATTTTTACTGGGGTCAAAACCTTTGAGTACTCATCATATACATCATTTTTCAAAATTTGAAAAAATAATTTTGAGAAAAACACCGAACCCAGTTAAAAATTCAAATTTGCTATGTGAGGTCAGCCGACCGGCACTAGTGAACCTCTCGAATTGGGTTAATTTCCAGCCCTTAAACGTGTTTAATTTTTTTAATTAAAAAATTTTGAAAATAGTAAGCGTGTCCCCAACGGTCAAAATTTTCAGAAGTCTATATATACCCATTCCATAAGCTAAATTACCAACTTTGGTTAGTCAAACTTTCTCTCTAGTCTTTTGGGCTATTTTTAATCAAAGTTCCCCCCAAACTATTTTTCATTGCAAAAATCTTTCTTTGAGGCAAATTTTTATATACTTCTTCAAATCTCTCTCTCATTTTTTATTTTTTTTTTTTTGAAAAAAATTTATGGAAAGAGAGTGTTTATTTTATTATTCATATGCATTTACTCTCACTTGTTCATCATTTTTTTTTAAATCATCTTTGAGAGTTATGTGTTGAGTCATTCCCATATTATTTCTTTGATACATATTTATTTGGAAAACTCTTAGTAGCTTTTGAATATTTGCATATCCATTGCAAGATTTAAATGCTCATATTGTATTTATTGCAAAAAAAATTTTAAGCATAAACTATCAAACATATTGGTTTTTGCAAAATTTATTTTAAGAGCTAAACCCTAGGTTCTCTTATTATTCCTTGAAAAATATTTTTGGTAGAAATTTTTATTGGGGTCAAAACCTTTTTAGTACTCATCATATACATTATTTTTCAAAAGTTGAAAAAATCATTTTGAGTAAAACACCCTCACTCTACTAAGCATAAATTCATATCATATTTGAGAGTGCATTGAGCTTAAGTGTGTACATCTCTACTTGTATTTAGCGGCATTTGTTTTATACAAAAATCACATTTTTATGTTCTGGTTGGGTTCAGCCCTTAAATTGAATTGGGGAGTCTCTGCCCTGTCAGGGAGACCGGTTTGGTTCAGCTCAGTAAATTGAAATGGGGTGTCTTTGCCCCCCTAAGGGAGACCAGTTGTGTTCAGTCTGGTAATTGAGCTGGGATTTTCTTCGCCCCTTAAGGAGAGGTTGTATGGTTTGGCCCTGTAATTAAGTTGGAGTATTCCTCGCCCCATAAGAAGAGGTTGTAACGGTTTGTGCTCCACCCGTTTAAGTGATCAGGGATAGCGGAATCCTCTGAGGCCATGCCCAAGGCGAGGACAAAAGCTGGTTTTGCCGAACCTTGATAACAAATCGTGTGTCTTTTTCTCTCTATCTCATTTATTTTCTACACGTTAATTTCCATATGTGTATGCTTGTTCATTTATGATTATAACCATTTTGCATACACACATACTTTATTTAAATGAGATATGTCACACATGTATATTTGTATTCTTTGTTTAATTGTTTTACATACATAGGTATATTTTAAATAGGATATGATATGTGGTGAATCAGCAAATATATAAATTAGCGAAAAAAATTTTAAATCTCCAATTCACCCTCCCCCCCCTCTTGGGATCACACCAATTACATCAATTGGTATCAGAGTCCGATTGCAATAAGCTTAACCGCTATTTGCATAAAGATTACAACGGCTTATATTTGGCATTTCCCTATTTTGAGGGTCAAACCTTTGCAAATCCTCTACTTTTTTTAATGCGTAGATTTTACTATTTGAAAATTGAAAATAATTTTTGTAAAATCAATTGTTTGGAGGATTTGGAATGTGATTGTTATAGAATATTTATATCCCATTGAAAATGTTTTCAATGCATGTTTTTTCCCCAAACCTAATGGTTTGAATGAGCATGACATAGTTTTATTGCACATGATTAGAGTGTCTTGCATTTTGCATTGTACCTTAGCTACTAATATTGTTATCATTTTTAAGTGATAAGGATTTTGGGAACCATTAGAGGTATAGAAAATTTGAGAGAGAGGAGAACGCTACTCCGAGCTTAAACGATTAAGAAGGATTAAAAAGAAAAGGTTTATCTCTATCCTTCTACTTTATTATTTATTTCATTCCATGATTCATGTGATATTTTTGTTGAATCTTCTATTGAATCATGAGTTAAATTTTTAATTATTGCATGCTATCTTATGAGATGCTTTAAAAGAAACTTCATTAATACTCATAAGATGTTAAGATTAGTATCAAAAAAAGGGTCATGATGTTGTAAATGCTTAAATAGTATTTTGTGCTTAAATTCTTATATTTTAAGTATACACTATTGTTTTACTAAAAACTGTAGGGAAGCTAGCCAATATGAAATTTCTAGTGAAACATCCAATCTATTTGCTTAACGTGTATATATTATTATGATTGGTTATAATATAAATATATATTGGCTATTGCATGCTTGATCTTTTGAATTCCCTACAAATGGACAAAATGTTAAATTATTCTTAATGCTATATATATGCTTGAGTTCAAAATCTTAAATATAGCATATTGTTGTCCATCACACTGAAGTGAGGCTTAGGGAATTTATCTTATATTGTGTATATCTTATAACCCTAAACTCATCTCGAAGCTTAATAGCTTAATTATTTTCAAATACATTCGAGAAGATCAAAAATAAGCTAAGTAAGGTTATACTCTTTAGAAGAATATTTGTGATCAATTTAGATTAAGCATTAAATGCTAATATCCATCTTTGCTAAATGATTATATTTTGGATGGATTATGTGACTTGTTTTGAACTAAACGTTTCCATCCATCATTCACTTCAAGTTCAATTATATTTTATGGATAATTTATTTGAATTGACTGCTACTATCCATTTCAGCTTAATGACATATTATCTGATAAATGGATAATTTTTTTAAAACTACTTTGAGCTGAATGCCACTATCCATTGCTTGAAAAAATGATTATATTGTCTAATGGATAGTTTATTATTTTTTTGAAAAAAATGTTATTTAATCTACTGGATTGCATGCTTGAACTAGAACGCCACTTATATGGCTAAAGCAGTGATATGAACTGTATGTTGGTAGATACTTTAGGTTGTTGCATGATTTACATGAATTATTTGTTGTAAACAACCAAGTTTTTTGTTCATAAATTTTTGGGAAATGTTCTATTTACAGACGGCATGTTGTTAAAATTTCGTTATACTTTCCCAACATAATCAAAGATCATAAAAAACATGCACTAAGATAATTATGATTTAATGCATGCTTAAATATTTTTTAAAGGATGAGTGAATGATAAAAGAATATTAATTTTCATCATTGATTAAAAATGCATACAAACTGATTAAATAGGTTGTACATGTTTAATCCTATATGCTTTGAGCTAAACTAAAAAAAAAATATGTATTCCTTGAATTTTTCTAGGATGCCCTTCATCGCATACACATTTTCTAAGTCTAAGAAAATTCTAGTTCATGGACACCATTTGGTCCAAATCCTTGGGATATGTACTTTCACTCAAGACCTAAATGGTAAAGCATCATTCTTATAATCACACGTCACATGTTTTGATGATGGTCCATAAACTTGGATAATTGCATGACTTAGGGGGAGTCTTCGTCCTACACACACTTATCGTATAATTCTTATTGAACCCCTGTTGCAATATTTTTGAATATAACCTTAACTGGCTATCGTGCTTTTCAATTGAAATGCAATATGTCATGCCATGTGTTGAATGACTAATATTTGCTGCATATTGTAATCCTTTGAAATGATGAATATATGATGAGTGCGTGTAAATGTACATCATCCTTAAGCTAAATTGCACACATATGTTAATTTTCATATATGTATGCTTGTTCATTTATGGTTATAACTATTTTGCCTACACAGATACTTTATTTAAATGAGATATATCACATGTGTATGTTATATTCATTGTTTAATTGCCTTACATACACGCATATATTTTAAATGGGATATAATATGTGGTAAATTGGTAAATATTTAAATTAGTGAAAAATATTTTAAATCTCTAATTAACCCCCCCTCTTGGGATCACACAAATTAAATCAAAAACAATTCGTAATAAGGTTTGGGCAAGAGTATCTCGCTTTCTTTAAGGAGATTCAAGCCCTTTGCGATTTTTCCAACGAACTACACTTGACTTGTCTCCGCCAAGATACAACAATTTGTTTCACCAACCCTTTGATTATCATGGCTCACAAAATATAATCATGACACAAGACAATTTCATGGGATAAGACATACACAACAGTTTTTCGTATAAGGTAAAAATGAACATGAAGCATACAAGAAGGACATTGGATGGGGCTTATGAGTGGAATATATATACTAAACAATTAGGGAGTGTTATTGGAGATGTTTCAAATTCTGCAAGTTTTCTTTTTTCTTGATTTTTTGATTAATGGCAGCAGTTTTTTTTTTTTTTTTGTGTTATTTTAGTTTTTTATTTGTTTAATTTTCTACAATAGTTAGATGTTAATAGTGGTATTTGAATAGTCAAATACCATTAATCTGCTGCAACAAACAGGGTTGAAAATTACTCCTCTATGCAGCCTATAAATATGCTACCTCCAGTCCTTTTCAAAACACAATAAAAATATATTTCTCTTCTCTTCGTCATTTAGCAGTAGTCTCTAGTAGATATCTTGTTATTTTTCTGTCATCTTATTTTTATTTTTATTTTTCCTTCCTCTATGTTGGGTATTCATATACTATAACTTCTAAACTTCTAGAGTTTGTTAGTGCACATAAATTCAAGCCTCGTTGAATAATCCTAAAGATTATGCCTGTTGAATAATCCTAAAGACTATTACATTTTAATTTATTACAATCTTTAAATCAAAATGGCCGCCTTCAATCCTACATGGGAGAAACTATTGGTTAACCTCATCCGTATGGAGTTGCTGGAGATGTGGCTTATATTTGAGTGGAACGCATGTGTTGAGAAAGCATGATGAAGCAAAAATAAGGAAGGAGGTGGTAGGAAGAAAATCGTTAACGATTAGATCGATGGTTACATCAACAATTCGCTCTCGATAGTTAACCATCAATGGTTTCTTTGAAAGCCATCGACAGTTTCAGTTTTCTAAAGTTGGCCTTGATATCAAAGCGTTGATGGCTTCGTTCAGCACAGATCATAGATTTTGAAATTTGGATATTAGTAGATTAGGGGATTCAAAGGTTTTTCCTTCGAGATTTGCTACAAAACTATATTTGTAACCCTTGATGTATGCTTGACGAATTGATAGTGAAAATCAGCCATTTTCTCTTATGGACATAGGCACATTGTCGAACCATGTAAATTCTTGTGTCTTCGATTTTATTACTTTTGTTTATTCTCACTGTGATTGCTTGTTTTGCATATTCATCATCGGTTGCTTACATTATTTGTTTTGGATTCGAGTTGTGTGTGTTTCTGCTGCGCATTTGAATCAATAATTGGTATTAGAGACATTACTTGCAATAGCTGGGATTTCTTTGGCAAAGTTTGATACTGATAAGCTTAATGGAACAAGAAATTTGGGACTTTGGCAGAGGAGCATTAAGGACGTGTTGGTGTAGCAAGGTATGATAAAGGCACTATAAAAAAAAACAGCCGGAAGGCATAGATGACACGAGTTAGAAGGCGTTAGAAACGAAAGTTATGGCTACTATTAGGTTGTTTCCTGCTAATGACATGATGTATTACGTCATGGAGTAGGAATTGCCAACGACAGTTTGGCTAAATTAAACTGGAGAGTCAGTACATGTCTAAGTCTTTATCGAACAAGTTGTATCTTAAACAAAAACTTTATGGGCTTAAGATGGCAGAGGGTTCAGCCCTAAATTATCGCATCAGCGTATTTAATCATATCATCAATGATCTAAAGTGGATTGATGTGAAGTTCGAAAATGAAGAAAAAGCACTGATGTTGTTGAATTCCTTACCTGTGTCTCCTACGTATGAAAATCTAGTTAATACTCTAACATGGGAGAAAGAGACTCTGGAGTTAGGGGATATTACAAGTGCCCTATTGAGTTTCCATCAAAGGAAGAAGGTCAGCGTTGAAAATACTCAAGGTGAAGGGCTTGTGGCAAAGGGGGTCCATGATCATGGGAGGAACAAGTTTCGAGGTGGAATGATGAACAATAGGGCTCGATCTAATTTTAGGAAGAGGAAGATCATGTGTTGTTTTAAGTGCAGGAAAATGGGGCACCTAAAACCCAATTTTCTAGATAGGAAGAAAGGGAATGTTGAAAACAAAGAAGGGTCATCAAACATGGTGAATGTAGTGGAAGAAGGAGACTCTAGGAATGGTGATGGTGATATATTCTAGGTTTCATCCGGGTTAGATGAGTTCAAGGATTCTTGGATCTTAGACTCGATATGCTCTTATCATACGACGCCCGACAAAGGCAAGTTCACCACTTATAGATTGGTGAGTTCTGGTTCCATTCTAATGGGAAACGATGATGCTTGCAAAGTTGTCAGGATGGGAAATATCATAATCAAGATGTATGATGGTGTAGTGAGGACGTTATGTGATGTTAGGCACATACCGGAGTTGAGGAAAAATCTGATTCATTAGGCACCTTAGATTGTAACGAGTTTAGTTACAAGTCTGAAGGTGGGATAATGAAGGTGAGTAAGGTTGTTTTGACCATAATGAAGGGTCTGAGAATATCAAGAAATATCTATACACTGTTGGGTACTACGGTTGTAGGTGGAGCTACAGCCACAAAGTCTGAGTCTAACAATACCGGCATATGTGGTTAGGGTATATGAGTGAGCATGGAATGAAGGAACTTCATAAGAGAAATCTTTTGAAGGGGGTGAAATCATGTCAGCTAGATTTCTGCAAGTAATGTGTGCTTGGGAAGTAGAATAGGGTTCAGTTCATGGAAGCCACATACAAAATGGACGGAATACTTAACTACATTCACTCAGATGTTTGGGGGCCGACGAGAGTAGCATCATAAGGGAGGCATGTGTACTTCATGAGTTTCATTGACGATTACTCATGAAAGGTTTGGTTGTACTTTATGCGACACAAGTCAGAGACGTTTACCGAATTTAAATTATGGAAAATTAAGGTGGAAAACTAGACTGGGAGAGAGATTAAGTTCCTCAGGACAGACAATTGAACTACGTACAACAATTCGAGCTTCAGAGAGTTTTGTGAGTTGCATGGCATAAAAAGACATTTAACAATACGTCAGACACCACAACAAAAAAGTGTGGCTGAAAGGATGAACTGAATGTTGACCTTTTGAGTCCGATTCTTGTTTTGATGCTGACGAAGTACATGTTTCTTATGTGTGTTTTTAGCATGTGAACAGATCCATTTATTTAACACACACATAAGGAAACGGTGATGGAAGCTTGTAGGATTTAAAGACTATATGATCAAGCGCATTCAATGAAGTCAGAAGAGCAAAAAGACGAAGAAGACGTTTTATTTGTTGTAATTGCACTTAATTTTATATCTTTGATTGTAATAATTTCATGCATCACCTGCATGATGTAATGTGTAAGATCAAAATGCAAATGACCTTAAAAAGACCTTAGGGATTACCCTTCAGTAGACCAACGCTGTATTTTTTGGTGTCTTCGAATGGACTTAGAAAAAATCCTAGGACACTCACCATTGCACTTGTATACGTTAGGCACTTGAATAGGGTGATTGTGGAATGAAACAGGACTGAAATGCACAAAATGTGCACCTTCGATCGACCATCCTGAGCAGTTCATTCTTCCCCCAGTTGACCGAACTCGGTCTGGGTCAACCAGCTGACCACAGCCCAATTGACTGAGCCATGATAGTTCATTTGACCCTGGTCAACCAAAACCCCTTGAAGTCAAAAGTTTGACTTTCTAGTCGACTGAGACATTTTTGTACTACACCAACCTGGTCGACCGAGTTCCCACATGTGGGAACCCAATGGTTTGGTCGACCGACCAGTCTAGTTCATTATAGTCCTAGTCGACCAAACCACGCTAATTTTGAAAAATTGCCTCAGACATACTTGTCTGATCGACCGACCCTGAAGTTCAAATTTGGCTCGGTCGACTGAACTTGCCCTGGTCGACCGGCGCTCTCGGGTTGGAATATTTTTTGAGTGTTTGAAGTCATTAAAAGTTAATTAATCTTTTCCAAAATACCGAACATGTTTCCAATGGTCAAAATTCTCAGAAAATCTATAAATAGCCCCTCATTACTCCAGATTAACAACTTTGATTAACTCAAATTTTCTCTCTAGTCCATTGTTAAACAAAGTTTCCCCAAAATGTTTTTATTGTTTTAAATCATCATTTTAGGGCCAAATTTTTATACAAAGCTCTCCAACTCTCTTCCACTCTTTCATTTCAAAATTACTCTTGAAGAGAGCATATTTATAGTTGGGTATTTATTTTTACATGCTTATTCTCACTTATTGTTTATTCTTTGAAAATCGTTTTGAGAGTATAGCTTTGGTTTTCTTCCGGATTATTTCCTTGATAAATATATTTTGGGAGAATATATTCATTTCTCAAATATTTTATTGAGCTTAACTCCTAGATTCTTCAAGTATTTCTAACTTGCATGAATCTTTGTTGGAGAACATAATATTCATTTTTCATATGCATTCTATTTGTGCAAAAATCATTGAAAAATAAAAACCCTAGGTTCTCCTATATCTTTATTGAAATACCTTTTTAGAGAAAACTTTTTATTAGGGTTTAAATATAGTTAAGCACCCTTACTTCCCTGAGCATTATTTCATATCATCGGAGTGCATACTTTTATTAAGCTTATTGTGTACATCTCTGCTTGTATTTCAGAAACATGTTTCATGTACAAAAATTGTTTTTAATGTAACGGTTGGGTTCATCCCGTGAAATGAACTGGGAAGTCTCAGCCCCGTAAGTGAGACCGGTTCGGTTCAGCCCGGAATTGAACTGGGAAGTTTCTGCCCCGTAAGTGAGACTAGTTCGGCTCAACCTAGTAATTGAGTTGGGGTTTTCCTCTCCCCGTAAGGAAAGGATGTAAAAGGCTTTTACTCCACCCGATTAAATGAGCAGGTATAGTAGAATCCTTGGAGGGTATGCCCAAGGCGGAGATATAGGCTGGTTTGGCCGAACCTCGATAATAAATCTGGTGTCGCTCTCTCTATCTTATTTAAATTCCTACACTTTAATTTCAGCATATGTATGAATGTTTATTTAATGTCAAAATTGTTCTTATACACACATTTGATTTAAATAAGATACTACACACTTGTATATTTACTTTTATTGTTAAAATCATTTTACACACACGTATATATGTTGAATGGGATATGATACGTGGTGAATTGGTGAAATGTTTTAAATTAGTCGAAAAGTTTTAAAACCCAATTCACCCCTCCCGCTCTTGGGAATACACCAATTCCAACACTCACTACAAAAAATAAGGTTATTAGTGATAGTTTTAAACCATCACTAATACTCAAAAAACCGTCACTATTAGTATTAGTGATGGTTCTGTGAGTATTAGTGACGGTTTTTAATTTGTCGCTATACCTACCGTTACTAATACTTATTAGTGACGAATTTTTCAAACTGTCACTAATAAAAGCGTATTAGTCACGGATTAAAATCGTCACTAATAATGAAGTATTAGTGACGGAATAACACCGTCACTAAAAACCTAGGCCCGTCACTATAGATTTTACACCGAATGGACAAAAATCGTCACTAAAGTCATAGTATTAGTGACGGTTTAAAAATCGTCACCATTGCTCTATTATTAGTGACGGTGATGAAATCGTCACTATTGCTCTATTATTAGTGATGCTTATGAATTCGTCACTAATTCTCTATTATTAGTAACGATTTTAAAATCGTCACTATTGCTTTATTATTAGTGACGATTGTTAGGCCCATCACTATTGGTGTATTAGTAGTGACGATTGGAGAACCGTTACTATTGCTCTGCAGAACCGTCTCGTAGGAATTAATGACGGTTTTAAACCGTCACTAAAGCGTATTAGTGATAATTTTTGAATCGTCACAAATACTTAAATTGCACAATTAATAGTGATATTAATTTTTTTTTCAATGATTAATTCCTATAAAAATCTGTAATTAAATTACTTTTGCATTATATTAAATCATAATTGCAATAAAATTCTTAAATTATTCAAAATTCTAATTCAAATTTAAATACATTTATTATAAAAGTTCAAATTCAAATACAAATACAAATATATTACACAAATTCAAATTTAAATAGAAATACATTATTAAAATTCAAATTTAAATACATTTCATTTGTTCAGATAAAAAAAAAAAAGTGGAAAGCTGAATTCGAGCTGCATGACATCGTCCTAACGTTGTCACAGTTACAAACCCTATAAAGTAAGAAAGTTAAAAAAAATTAGTATACAATTTTTGAAAATAAATCGCTACCTACCACATATACAGACATAAAAAATAAATCACATCACTAGGATTTTTGGGATGGGGAGACCCACATATTGTGTTTGCCCTTCCATCTCCTTAATAATTAATGGATCTCTCCCCAAAGAGATGGGCCTTATTTATTTTATTTTAGGCAGCATCAATATAGTTTCTGATTCATAATAATAAATAAATAAAATTTTGAACAACTGAACTGATTAATAAATACTGTTTGTTTTGCTCTGATCCTTTACTTGAATCACTTGTTTGCCTCAAATATGTATCCTTCATCAGCTCATTGTAAACTAGATTATTATATGTTTTAAGAAAAAATTCTAAATTGCTTCTTTTAGAAATGCATAGAGGCAGTGCCTAGTAGAGGGATTTGCAAATCACATTTTTGTAGTTCTATTTTTAGTTTAAATATTATGCTTGGAAAAATATACAAAGAAATAGGATTAACTAGTTTCACAATTCAAAAAATAAAAATAAAAAGACATTTTGTACAAAAAGTGGTTGTCAGATTTGGTGAGAATCTATAAGCATTTGGAAAGAAGTATTGTTATTGCCCTTTGTTTATAATTTTTCATTTAAATACAAACAATTGATTAAAAAAAGAAAATATTAGATTCACTTACACTACTATTCATGCCAAGTTACCATAATGGATTTTTAAAATGGAATGAGTTCAATTCTATTACACTTTATTAGCAATAAGGGTGCCACACATGATCAGACCTCAAATGACAGCTCATCATCAAATATATTTTTTTATAGCCAGAATCCTCTAGAATAATTTTTAGTTAAATACTAAGATATGCTACAAAATATTCCTTCTTGATGTATATAAATACCATGTCTGTATCAAATATTACATATATGAGAATGATACAATTCCTCTCAATGTGATTTTATTTTCTCTATTTTTGTCATGGTATCAAAGCTAGCTAGGACTGTCCATCGTTCTAGGTCTTTCAGTCCAAAGCTCATAAAACTTTTCTCCCATGGCTGAAAATCCTGAACAAATTATTCCCTCACCACAAACTCTAATGTCTCTCTTTCCTCCCCCACAAACTTCATTGTTGTCAAATTAAACCATGAAAGTTATCTTCTGTGGAAGGCACAAATCATGCCCTACCTCAGAGGACAGAACTTGTTCACCTATATGATTGATGAGACCATTGTTCCATTTTGAAGAACACAAGAGTGGTGCACCAACTAGGACAGTAGCCCTTCTGCGTGCTAACCAACCAACTAGTGATAATAGTGGTAAAACAACCCCAAGTAAACCTGAAATGCTATAGATGCTTCAACATTGGCCACGAGTCCAATGAGTGTCCAAAGAAGGCTGAAGGCAGAGTTAGCCTTGCGGAGGATCAAGAGGCTGCCTGTGAAGAAAAAACTGCAATTCTTGAGGACCAAAAGCAGCATCTACAAGCTGAAAATGATGTGGCAAAATTAGAGATTGAGGGTGATGTCCTTGGTGAGTCTTTAGTCATTTGAAAGTCATTACTTTCTCCTCTAGCCAGTAGCGACACATGGCAATATGGATTGTAATATCTAATGAATGTCCGTTCTAAATTAACTAAATCTACGTTGCCTTATTTATTATGATTCTAGAGATTCACTCATCCTTTCAAAAATATTTTAACATTAAATAACTAAGCCTATCTTTTCTTTTTGTTTAGTCAAATTTTAACGCAATTTCGACAGCATGTCGTCTATAAATTGGACATTTTCCTATAAAACTTGCACTTGATAGGTTCAAATAGAGCATTTATAACAAGTTCAAGGCACACGAGAACCTATATCCACTACCAGCATGCAATACACATCAACTGCATCCGCCATGCAAGAGGCATTCTAGACTAGCATGCAACCATCTAGCATATTCACGACAATAATACATGCCAACCATATCTTAAATTCAGAATATAATTAAATAGCAGAGAACAGTGCTTAAGTTTCCATTGGTTGGACGAGGATGAGATAAGACAGTGTAATCAATGGGGAAGGAGAGAATGAAGTGGAATTGGACTTGTGGGTCAATGGGTATTTCTGAAAATGTGACAGGTTTGAACTCAGCTTATGTAAAAATGTCTTTTTTTGTCAACTCATGATATGCTATGGTCATTAATTTGGCAGTCGCTCAAGTGGGACAAGTCATGAAGTTTGAAGAAGCATCGAAAACATCTTCAAGACACGGTGGGATGACAACTGCAGGGGCAATTCCTATCCCTCAATTGCCAAAATTACAAGAAAATGTGTGCAACTTCTTCTTTGGGGGGGGGGGTCGGGGGTTAAACTAACTGAGCACAGACTGCATGGCTTCTATATAGTTGCTGGATTTTGTTCCGTGTGTTGGACAACTTAAATCTTTAGAAGTAATAGTCGAGGTAGTAGTGGTGATAAGCAGTAAAATTTTAATTATGTTTTGTTTTTCCAAAACAACTGACTATAACTAAGATTTTACTGTTTATCACCACTACTACCTCGACTATTACTTCTAAAGATTCAATTGATTTGTCTCACATGTACGATTAGGAATGAATGTATAGTAACCGTTCTTGGACGGGTCCAAGCTTCAATGAATACATGAAATGGTAGTAATTAATTTGGCATTTTACTTCGTATGACATTTAACCGAAGGCAAGTGCATATCTGAACAAACTGTAATTCAAAATTAAGTTCATTTGTAATAACAAATTATGCCTAATGGTCAGTATCATTTAATCTCAATTACAAACCTTTGAAAGAGCAATGAATAAAACTGGCCCTGATACCACATACGCCCAGATCACTGTTAGAACAAGGAAAGATTTTAAACAATTGCCAAGTAAAAGGACAGAAGCATCATAAATAGTATAGGCAAATTGAAAGTATTCTCAGAATTAAGGGATGACAAATAGTCCGCTGGAGGGACGTGCTATTATGTCAGAATAACTGGCCGAGCCAGACTTGACTGACAACCCTTTAGCAACCTTGAGAACACGTAATCATTCGAAACACATGCCTAATGAGTTTAAACATTTAAGTGAATTAGTTCTTTAGCCGAAGGCAAGTGCATATCTGAACAAACGGTAATTTCAAATTAAGTTCATTTGTAATAACAAATTATGCCTAATGGTCAGTATCATTTAATCTCAATTACAAACCTTTGAAAGAGCAATGAATAAAACTGGCTCTGATACCAGATACGCCCAGATCACTCTTAGAATAAGGAAAGATTTTTAAACAATTGTCAAGTAAAATGACAGCAGCATCATAAATAGTATAGGCAAATTGAAAGTATTCTCAGATTTAAGGGATGACTAATAGTCCGCTGGAGGGACGTGCTATTATGTGAGAATAACTGGCCGAGCCAGGCTTGACCCACAACCCTTTAGCAACCTTAAGAACACATAATCATTCGAAACGCATGCCTAATGAGTTTAAAATTTTAAGTGAATTAGTTCTTTAACCGAAGGCAAGTGCATATCTGAACAAACTATAATTCCAAATTAAGTTCATTTGTAATAACAAATTATGCCTCATGGTCAGTATCATTTAATCTCAATTACAAACCTTTGAAAGAGCAATGAATAAAACTGGCTCCGATACCAGATACGCCCAGATCACTGTTAGAATAAGAAAAGATTTTAAACAATTGTCAAGCAAAAGGACAGAAGCATCATAAATAGTATAGGCAAATTGAAATTATTCTCAGATTTAAGGGAAGACTAATAGTCCGCTGGAGGGACGTGCTATTATGTGAGAATAACTGGCCGAGCCAGGCTTGACTCACAACCCTTTAGCAACCTTGAAAACACATAATCATTCGAAACGCATGCCTAATGAGTTTAAAATTTTAAGTGAATTAGTTCTTTAACCGAAGGCAAGTGCATATCTGAAAAAACTGTAATTCCAAATTAAGTTCATTTGTAATAACAAATTATGCCTCATGGTCAGTATCATTTAATCTCAATTACAAACCTTTGAAAGAGCAATGAATAAAACTGGCTCCGATACCAGATACGCCCAGATCACTCTTAGAATAAGAAAAGATTTTAAACAATTGTCAAGTAAAAGGACAGAAGCATCATAAATAGTATAGGCAAATTGAAAGTATTCTCAAATTTAAGGGATGACTAACAGTCCGCTGGAGGGACGTGCTATTATGTGAGAATAACTGGCCGAGCAAGGCTTGACCGACAACCCTTTAGCAACCTTGAGAACACATAATCATTCCAAACGCATGCCTAATGAGTTTAAGCATTTAAGTGAATTACTTCTTTAACCGAAGGCAAGTGCATATCTAAACAAACTGTAATTCCAAATTAAGTTCATTTGTAATAACAAATTATGCCTAATGGTCAGTATCATTTAATCTCAATAACAAACCTTTGAAAGAACAATGAATAAAACTGGCTCTCATACCAGATACGCCTAGATCACTGTTAGAACAAGGAAAGATTTTAAACAATTGTCAAGTAAAAGGACAGAAGCATAATAAATAGTATAGGCAAATTGAAAGTATTCTCAGATTTAAGAGATGACTAATAGTCCGATGGAGGGACGTGCTATTATGTCAGAATAACTCGCTGAGCCAGGCTTGACCGACAACCCTTTAGCAACCTTGAGAACACATAATCATTCGAAACGCATGCCTAATGAGTTTAAAATTTTAAGTGAATTAGTTCCTTAACCGAAGGCAAGTGCATATCTGAAAAAACTGTAATTCAAAATTAAGTTCATTTGTAATAACAAATTATGCCTAATGGTCAGTATCATTTAATCTCAATAACAAACCTTTGAAAGAGCAATGAATAAAACTGGCACTGATACTAGATATGCCTAGATCACTGTTAGAATAAGTAAAGATTTTAAACAATTGTCAAATAAAAGGACAGAAGCATCATAAATAGGATAGGCAAATTGAAAGTATTCTCAGATTTAAGGGATGACTAATAGTCTGCTGGAGGGACGTGCTATGATGTCAAAATAACTGGTCGAGCCAAGCTTGACTGACAACCCTTTAGCAACCTTGAGAACACATAATCATTCGAAACACATGCCTAATGAGTTTAAACTTTTAAGTGAATTAGTTCTTTAACCATAGGCAAGTGCATATTTGAACAAAAGGTAATTCCAAATTAAGTTCATTTGTAATAACAAATTATGCCTCATGGTCAGTATCATTTAATCTCAATTACAAACCTTTGAAAGAGCAATGAATAAAACTGGCTCTGATACCAGATATGCCCAGATCACTGTTAGAATAAGAAAAGATTTTAAACAATTGTCAAGTAAAAGGACAGAAGCATCATAAATAGTATAGGCAAATTGAAAGTATTCTCAAATTTAAGGGATGACTAATAGTCCGCTGGAGGGACGTGCTATTATGTGAGAATAACTGGCCGAGCAAGGCTTGACCGACAACCTTTAGCAACCTTGAGAACACATAATCATTCGAAACGCATGCCTAATAAGTTTAAACTTTTAAGTGAATTAGTTCTTTAACCGAAGGCAAGTGCATATCTGAACAAACTGTAATTCCAAATTAAGTTCATTCGTAATAATAAATTATGCCTAATGGTCAGTATCATTTAATCTCAATTACAAACCTTTCAAAGAGCAATGAATAAAACTAGATCTGATACCAGATACGCCTAGATCACTCTTAGAACAAGGAAAGATTTTAAACAATTATGAAGTAAAAGGACAGAAGCATCATAAATCATATAGGCAAATTGAAAGTATTCTCAGATTTAAGGGATGACTAATAGTCCGCTCAAGGGACGTGCTATTATGTCAGAATAACTGGCTGAGCCAGGCTTAACTAAAAACCCTTTAGCAACCTTGAGAACACATAATCATTCGAAACGCCTAATGAGTTTAAACTTTTAAGTGAATTAGTTCTTTAACCGAAGGCAAGTGCATATCTGAATAAACGATAATTCCAAATTAAGTTCATTTGTAATAACAAATTATGCCTAATGGTCAGTATCTTTTAATCTCAATTACAAACCTTTGAAAGAGCAATGAATAAAACTAGCTCAAAAACTAGATACGCCTAGATCACTCTTAGAACAAGTAAAGATTTTAAACAATTGTCAAGTAAAAAGACAGAAGCATCATAAATAGTATAGGCAAATTGAAAATATTCTCAGATTTAAGGGATGACTAATAGTCCGCTCGAGGGACGTGCTATTATGTCAGAATAACTGGCCGAGCCAAGCTTGACTAACAACCCCTTAGCAACCTTCAGAACACATAATCATTCGAAACGCATGCCTAATGAGTTTAAACTTTTAAGTGAATTAGTTCTTTAACCAAAGGCAAGTGCATATCTGAACAAACTGTTATTCCAAATTAAGTTCATTTGTAATAACAAATTATGCCTAATGGTCAGTATCATTTAATCTCAATTAAAAACCTTTGAAAGAGCAATGAATAAAACTGGCTCTGATACCACATACGCCCAGATCACTATTAGAACAAGGAAAGATTTTAAACAATTGTCAAGTAAAAGTACAGAAGCATCATAAATAGGATAGGCAAATTGAAAGTATTCTCAGATTTAAGGGATGACTAATAGTCCACTGGAGGAACGTGCTATTATGTGAGAATAACTGGTCGAGCCAAGCTTGACTGACAACCTTTTAGCAACCTTGAGAACACATAATCATTCGAAACGCATGCCTAATGAGTTTAAACTTTTAAGTGAATTAGTTCTTTAACCGAAGGAAAGTGCATATCTGAACAAACTGTAATTCCAAATTAAGTTCATTTGTAATAACAAATTATGCCTAATGGTTAGTATCATTTAATCTCAATTACAAACCTTTAAAAGAGCAATGAATAAAACGAGCTCTGATACCACATACGCCCAGATCAGTGTTAGAACAAGGAAAGATTTTAAACAATTGTCAAGTAAAAGGACAAAAGCATCATAAATAGTATAAGCAAATTGAAAGTATTCTCAGATTTAAGGGATGACTAATAGTCTGCTGGAGGGACGTGCTATTATCTCAGAATAACTGGTCGAGCCAGGCTTGACTGACGACCCCTTAGCAACCTTGAGAACACATAATCATTCGAAACGCATGCCTAATGAGCTTAAACTTTTAAGTGAATTAGTTCTTTAACCATAGGCAAGTGCATATCTGAACAAACTGTAATTCCAAATTAAGTTCATTTGTAATAACAAATTATACCTAATGGTCAGTATCATTTAATCTCAATTACAAACCTTTGAAAGGGCAACGAATAAAACTGGCTCTGATACCAGATGCGTCCAGATCACTGTTAGAACAAGGAAAGATTTTAAACAATTGTCAAGTAAAAGGACAGAAGCATCATAAATAGGATAGGCAAATTGAAAGTATTCTCAGATTTAAGGGTTGACCAATAGTCCGCTGGAGGGACATTCTATTGTGTTAGAATAACTGGCCAAGCCAGGTTTGACTGACAACCCTTTAGCAACCTTGAGAACACATAATCGTTCGAAACGCATGCCTAATGAGTTTAAACTTTTAAGTGAATTAGTTCTTTAACTGAAGGCAAGTGCATATCTGAACAAACTGTAACTCCAAATTAAGTTCATTTGTAATAACAAATTATGCCTAATCAGTATCATTTAATATCAATTACAAACCTTTTAAAGAGCAATGAATAAAACGAGCTCTGATACCACATACGCCCAGATCACTCTTAGAACAAGGAAAGATTTTAAACAATTGTCAAGTAAAAGGACAGAAGCATCATAAATAGGATAGGCAAATTGAAAGTATTCTCAGATTTAAGGGATGACTAATAGTCTGCTAAAGGGACGTGCTATTATGTTAGAATAACTCGCCGAGCCAGGCTTGACTGACAACCCTTTAGCAATCTTGAGAACACATAATCATTCGAAACACATGCCTAATGAGTTTAAACTTTTAAGTGAATTAGTTCTTTAACCGAAGGCAAGTGCATATTTGAGCAAAAGCTAATTCCAAATTAAGTTCATTTGTAATAACAAATTATTCCTAATGGTCAGTATCATTTAATCTCAATTACAAACCTTTTAAAGGGCAATGAAAAAAACTGGCTCTGATACCAGATACGCCCAAATCACTATTAGAACAAGGAAAGATTTTAAACAATTGTCAAGTAAAAGGACAGAAGCATCATAAATAGTATAGGCAAATTGAAAGTATTCTCAGATTTAAGGGATGCTTAATAGTCTGCTCAAGGGACGTGCTATTATGTGAGAATAACTGGCTGAGCCAGGCTTGACCGACAACCCTTTAGCAACTTTGAGAACACATAATCATTCAAAACGCATGCCTAATGAGTTTAAAATTTTAAGTGAATTAGTTCTTTAACCGAAGGCAAGTGCATATCTGAACAAACTGTAATTCCAAATTAAGTTCATTTGTAATAACAAATTATGCGTAATGGTCAGTATCATTTAATCTCAATTACAAACCTTTGAAAGAGCAATGAATAAAACTAGCTCTGAAACTAGATATGCCCAGATCACTTTTAGAACAAGTACAGATTTTAAACAATTCTCAAGTAAAAGTACAGAAGCATCATAAATAGGATAGGCAAATTGAAAGTATTCTAAGATTTAAGGGATGACTAATAGTCTGCTGGAGGGACGTGCTATTATGTCAAAATAACTGGTCGAGCCAAGCTTGACTGACAACCTTTTAGCAACCTTGAGAACACATAATCATTCGAAACACATGCCTAATGAGTTTAAACTTTTAAGTGAATTAGTTCCTTAACCGAAGGCAAGTGCATATTTGAACAAAAGGTAATTCCAAATTAAGTTCATTTGTAATAACAAATTATGCCTAATGGTCAGTATCATTTAATCTCAATTACAAACCTTTGAAAGAGCAATGAATAAAACTGGCTTTCATACGAGATACGCCCAGATCACTCTTACAACAAGGAAAGATTTTAAACAATTGTCAAGTAAAAGGACAACAGCATCATAAATAGTATAGGCAAATTGAAAGTATTCTCAGATTTAAGGAATGACCAAGAGTCCGCTAGAGGGACGCGCTATTATGTCAGAATAACTGGCCGAGCCAGGCTTGACTGACAACCCTTTAGCAACCTTAAGAACACATAATCATTCGAAACGGATGCCTAATGAATTTAAAGTTTTAAGTGAATTAGTTCTTTAACCAAAGGCAAGTGCATATCTGAACAAACTGTTATTCCAAATTAAGTTCATTTGTAATAACAAATTTTTCCTAATGGTCAGTATCATTTAATCTCAATTAAAAACCTTTGAAAGAGCAATGAATAAAACTGGCTCTGATACCACATACGCCCAGATCACTATTAGAACATGGAAAGATTTTAAACAATTGTCAAGTAAAAGGACAAAAGCATCATAAATAGTATAGGCAAATTGAAAGTATTCTCAGATTTAAGGGATGACTAATAGTCTGCTGGAGGGACGTGCTATTATGTCAGAATAACTGGTCGAGCCAGGCCTGACTGACAACCCCTTAGCAACCTTGAGAACACATAATCATTCGAAATGCATGCCTAATGAGTTTAAACTTTTAAGTGTATTAGTTCTTTAACCGAAGGCAAGTGCAAATCTGAACAAACTGTAATTCCAAATTAAGTTCATTTGTAATAACAAATTATGCCTAATGGTCAGTATCATTTAATCTCAATTACAAACCTTTGAAAGAGCAATCAATAAATCTGGCTCTGATGCCAAATACGCCCAGATCACTGTTAGAAGAAGGAAAGATTTTAAACAATTGTCAAGTAGAAGGACAGAAGCATCATAAATATTATAGGCAAATTGAAAGTATTCTCAGATTTAAGGGACGACTAATAGTCCGCTAGAGGGACGTGCTATTGTGTTAGAATAACTGGCCGAGCCAGGCTTGACTGACAGCCCTTTAGCAACCTTGAGAACACATAATCATTCGAAACGCATGCCTAATGAATTTAAACTTTTAAATGAATTAGTTCTTTAACCGAAGACAAGTGCATATCTGAACAAACTGTAATTCCAAATTAAGTTCATTTGTAAAAACAAATTATGCCTAATGGTCAATATCAATTAATCTCAATAACAAACCTTTGAAAGCGAAATCAATAAAACTGGCTCTGATACCATATACGCCCAGATCACTCTTAGAACAAGGAAAGAGTTTAAACAATTGTCAAGTACAAGGACAGAAGCATCATAAATAGTACAGGCAAATGGAAAGTATTCTCAGATTTAAGGGATGACTAATAGTCCGCTTAAGGGACGTGCTATTATGTGAGAATAACTGGCCGAGCCAGGCTTGACCGACAACCCTTTAGCAACCTTGAGAACACATAATCATTCGAAACACATGCCTAATGAGTATAAAATTTTAAGTGAATTAGTTCTTTAACCGAAGGCAAGTGCATATCTGAACAAACTGTAATTCCAAATTAAGTTCATTTGTAATAACAAATTATAGCTAATGGTCAGTATCATTTAATCTCAATTGCAAACCTTCGAAAAAGCAATGAATAAAACTAGCTCTAAAACTAGATACGCCCAGATCACTCTTAGAACAAGTACAGATTTTAAATAATTGTCAAGTAAAAGGACAGAAGCATCATAAATAGGATAGGCAAATTGAAAATATTCTAAGATTTAAGGGATGACTAATAGTCTGCTGGAGGGACGTGCTATTATGTCAAAATAACTGGTCGAGCCAAGCTTGACTGACCACCTTTTAGCAACCTTGAGAACACATAATCATTCGAAACACATGCCTAATGAGTTTAAACTTTTAAGTGAATTAGTTCCTTAACCGAAGGCAAGTGCATATTTGAACAAAAGGTAATTCCAAATTAAGTTCATTTGTAATAATAAATTATGCCTAATGGTCAGTATCATTTAATCTCAATTACAAACCTTTGAAAGAGCAATGAATAAAATTGGCTCTGATACCAGATACGCCCAGATCACTCTTAGAACAAGGAAAGAATTTAAACAATAATCAAGTAAAAGGACAGAAGCATCATAAATAGTACAGGCAAATTGAAAGTATTCTGAGATTTAAGGGATGACTAATAGTCCGCTGGAGGGACGTGCTATTATGTTAGAATAACTGGCCGAGCCAGGCTTGACTCACAACCCTTTAGCAACCTTTAGAACATATAATCATTCGAAACACATGCCTAATGAGTTTAAACTTTTAAGTGAATTAGTTCTTTAACCGAAGGAAAGTGCATATCTGAACAAACGGAAATTCCAAATTAAGTTCATTTGTAATAACAAATTATGCCTAATGGTCAGTATCTTTTAATCTCAATTACAAACCTTTGAAAAAACAATGAATAAAACTGGCTCTGATACCAGATACGCCCAGATCACTGTTAGAATAAAGAAAGATTTTAAACAATTGTCAAGTAAAAGGACAGAAGCATCATAAATCGTATAGGCAAATTGAAAGTATTCTCAGATTTAAGGGATGACTAATAGTCTGCTGGAGGGACGTGCTATTATGTCAAAATAACTGGTCGAGCCAAGCTTGACTGACCACCTTTTAGCAACCTTGAGAACACATAATCATTCGAAACACATGCCTAATGAGTTTAAACTTTTAAGTGAATTAGTTCCTTAACCGAAGGCAAGTGCATATTTGAACAAAAGGTAATTCCAAATTAAGTTCATTTGTAATAATAAATTATGCCTAATGGTCAGTATCATTTAATCTCAATTACAAACCTTTGAAAGAGCAATGAATAAAATTGGCTCTGATACCAGATACGCCCAGATCACTCTTAGAACAAGGAAAGAATTTAAACAATAATCAAGTAAAAGGACAGAAGCATCATAAATAGTACAGGCAAATTGAAAGTATTCTGAGATTTAAGGGATGACTAATAGTCCGCTGGAGGGACGTGCTATTATGTTAGAATAACTGGCCGAGCCAGGCTTGACTCACAACCCTTTAGCAACCTTTAGAACATATAATCATTCGAAACACATGCCTAATAAGTTTAAACTTTTAAGTGAATTAGTTCTTTAACCGAAGGAAAGTGCATATCTGAACAAACGGAAATTCCAAATTAAGTTCATTTGTAATAACAAATTATGCCTAATGGTCAGTATCTTTTAATCTCAATTACAAACCTTTGAAAAAGCAATGAATAAAACTGGCTCTGATACCAGATACGCCCAGATCACTGTTAGAATAAAGAAAGATTTTAAACAATTGTCAAGTAAAAGGACAGAAGCATCATAAATCGTATAGGCAAATTGAAAGTATTCTCAGATTTAAGGGATGACTAATAGTCCGCTGGAGGGAAGTGCTATTATGTCAGAATAACTGGCCGAGCCAGGCTTGACTGACAACCCTTTAGCAACCTTGAGAACACATAATCATTCGAAACGCATGCCTAATGAGTTTAAACTTTTAAGTGAATTAGTTCTTTAATCGAAGGCAAGTGCATATCTGAACAAACTGTAATTCGGAATTAAGTTCATTTGTAATAACAAATTATGCCTAATGGTCAGTATCATTTAATCTCAATTACAAACCTTTGAAAGAGCAATGAATAAAACTGGCTCTAATACCAGATACGCCCAGATCACTCTTAGAACAAGGAAAGATTTTAAACAATTGTCAAGTAAAAGGATAGAAGTATCATAGATCGTACAGGCAAATTGAAAGTATTCTCAGATTTAAGGGATGACTAATAGTCCGCTGGAGGGACATGCTATTATGTCAGAATAACTGGCGGAGCCAGGCTTGACTGACAACCCTTTAGCAATCTTGACGAAACACATGTCTAATGAGTTTAAACTTTTAAGTGAATTAGTTCTTTAACCGAACGCAAGTGCATATCTGAACAAACTATAATTCCAAATTAAGTTCATCTGTAATAACAAATTATGCATAATGGTCAGTATCTTTTAATCTCAATTACAAACCTTTGAAAGAGCAATGAATTAAACTTGCTCTGAAACTAGATACGCCCAGATCACTCTTAGAACAAGTACAAATTTTAAACAATTGTCAAGTAAAAGGAAAGAAGCATCATAAATAGTATAGGCAAATTGAAAGTATTCTCAGATTTAAGGATTGACTAATAGTCCGCTCTAGGGACGTGCTATTATGTCAGAATAACTGGCCGAGCCAAGCTTGACTGACAACCCCTTAGCAACCTTGAGAACACATAATCATTCGAAACGCATGCCTAATGAGTTTAAAGTTTTAAGTGAATTAGTTCTTTAACCAAAGGCAAGTGCATATCTGAACAAACTGTTATTCCAAATTAAGTCCATTTGTAATAACAAATTATGCCTAATGGTCAGTATCATTTAATCTCAATTAAAAACCTTTGAAAGAGCAATGAATAAAACTGGCTCTGATACCACATACGCCCAGATCACTCTTAGAACAAGGAAAGATTTTAAACAATTGTCAAGTAAAAGGACAGAAGCATCATAAATAGGATAGGCAAATTGAAAGTATTCTCAGATTTAAGGGATGACTAATAGTCTGCTAAAGGGACGTGCTATTATGTTAGAATAACTCGCCGAGCCAGGCTTGACTGACAACCCTTTAGCAATCTTGAGAACACATAATCATTCGAAACACATGCCTAATTAGTTTAAACTTTTAAGTGAATTAGTTCTTTAACCGAAGGCAAGTGCATATCTGAACAAACTGTAATTCCAAATTAAGTTCATTTGTAATAATAAATTATGCCTAATGGTCAGTATCATTTAATCTCAATTACAAACCTTTGAAAGAGCAATGAATAAAATTGGCTCTGATACCACATACGCCCAGATCACTGTTAGAATAAGGAAAGATTTTAAACAATTGTCAAGTAAAAGGACAGAAGCATCATAAATAGGATAGGCAAATTGAAAGTATTCTCAGATTTAAGGGATGACTAATAGTCTGCTGGAGGGACGTGCTATGATGTCAAAATAACTGGTCGAGCCAAGCTTGACTGACAACCCTTTAGCAACCTTGAGAACACATAATCATTCGAAACACATGCCTAATGAGTTTAAACTTTTAAGTGAATTAGTTCTTTAACCGAAGGCAAGTGCATATTTGAACAAAAGGTAATTCCAAATTAAGTTCATTTGTAATAACAAATTATGCGTAATGGTCAGTATCATTTAATCTCAATTACAAACCTTTGAAAGAGTAATGAATAAAACTGGCTCTGATACCAGATACGCCCAGATCACTCTTACAACAAGGAAAGATTTTAAACAATTGTCAAGTAAAAGGACAACAGTATCATAAATAGTATAGGCAAATTGAAAGTATTCTCAGATTTAAGGAATGACTAATAGTCCACTGACGGGACGTGCTATTATGTCAGAATAACTGGCCGAGCCAGGCTTGACTGATAACCCTTTAGCAACCTTAAGAACACATAATCATTTGAAACGCATGCCTAATGAGTTTAAACTTTTAAATGAATTAGTTCTTTAACTGAAAGCAAGTGCATATCTAAACAAACTGTAATTCCAAATTAAGTTCATTTGTAATAACAAATTATGCCTAATGGTCAGTATCATTTAATCTCAATTACAAACCTTTGAAACAGCAATGAATAAAATTGGCTCTGATACCAAATACGCCCAGATCATTGTTAGAACAAGGAAAGATTTTAAACAATTATCAAGTAAAAATACAGAAGCATCATAAATAGTATAGACAAATTGAAAGTATTCTCAAATTTAAGGGATGACTAATTGTCCACTGGAGGGACGTGCTATTATGTTAGAATAACTGGCCGAGCCAAGCTTGACTCACAACCCTTTAGCAACCTTGAGAACACCTAATCATTCGAAACACATGCCTAATAAGTTTAAACTTTTAAGTGAATTAGTTCTTTAACTGAAGGCAAGTGCATATCTGAACAAACTGTAATTCCAAATTAAGTTCATTTGTAATAACAAATTATGCCTAATGGTCAGTATCATTTGATCTCAATTACAAACCTTTGGAAGAGCAATGAATAAAACTGGCTCTAATACCAGATACGCCCAGATCACTGTTAGAAGAAGGAAAGATTTTAAACAATTGTCAAGTAGAAGGACAGAAGCATCATAAATATTATAGGCAAATTGAAAGTATTCTCATATTTAAGGGATGTCTAATAGTCCGCTCAGCCAAATTTATAGTATTGGCAAATTGAAAGTTACGCAAAAATCTTTCCAAAAAAATGTGTGCCAAATTTATAAGTTTAGTATGCAAAAATGAAAGGAAAAAAAATCAACATACTTATATAATGCTTTGTGGCTCTGTGTAACCTTTGCACGTGATCTTCATTAAGAAAATGGGCTCTGGGCTTCACTAGTAAAATACAATTTATTCATCCATAAGCTCTAGTATTGTATATGGACATATGTCAAAATATGAGAGCTCCTAGGGTTTGACATAACAATACTCTAGCATGCCCTATAAAATCTCTCATTGGCTCCAAAAGACACATCAACCAAAGGAGGGAACTTTACTTTGCCTACAAAATTTTGGACATATCTCCCAAAATTAAAGCTACCTGCAATCTACAAAGATTAATATATGAAGTAAAAACAAGTATCCTACAGTTCTTTTGCAATCTGCTTATTGTTCAAACATCTAGCATTGGTGATAATTAACCATCAATCATTTTGAGAACAAACTCTTGAACTCTTGAACCAAAAAAACTTGTTAGGAGATCAAATAGGAGGAATAATCATTTGAGAACACACTTTTTAAGCCCTCTAATAAGAAAAGTAATCATTCTTTATTATATTATAAAAAATAAATAATAATAGAGATTGTACATATTCTTTCATTTTAATACAAAATTTGAATATTTGTTCAAAGTTTTCTTAATCTTTTACATACAAGTGAGAGAAGGTACTTTAGTTTCTAATGACATTTTCAAAATGAGTTAAGATCTGTAGAAGAAGAAGAAGAATACTTAAAAATTTGATTTTCCACGCAAATGAACTCACGAAGGCTCAAAGACGAGCTTGCGATGAGCTCCTTCTGGTTCGAAATCTCCACGAGGAACTCACGAAGCTTCTAACAAACTCGTGACGGGCTCTTGCTAGTTCGCAATGTGGAATACTAACTCAAGAAGCTCCTGCTAGTTCGAAGGGTTGACGATGAACTCACGAAGGTCAGAAGAAGGCCAGAACTAAAGGGTCTCTCACTCTCTCCTCTCGTGCTGGCTCTCTGAACAGACACTACAAATAAAGAATCAAATAGGGATTAGGGCATTAGGGATTAGGGATTTAGGGTTCGCCTAGGAGTGGGAGGGCTGAGCAGGGCGTATGGGCCATGTGGGCACTTGGGTAGTGGGCTCACTGGGCTGACTAGGTCTGGGGTATTAGTGACGATTGTTCAAACTATTAGTAATACCCTTAACGATTTCTTTTTTAATCTTTTTTAAATAAAAACACTATTAGTGACGGTTGGCAACCGTCACTAATTCGAAATTATTAGTGACGGTGGTTCCAGATCGTGACTGATTCCCATACGATTTCTTTTTTAACATTTTTTAAATAAAAAACTACTAGTAACAGTTTTGAAACTGTCACTAATAAATATTATTAGTGACGGTTATCCCAAATCGTCACTAATACCCTCAACCATATATTTTTTAAATATTTTTTAAATATTTTTTAGTACAAACACTAGTAGTGACGGTTTAAAATCGTCACTAATACCATATTATTAGTGACGATTAGGGATAATCGTCACTAATACGATATCATCACTAATACTCTAAACCTTTTCTTTTTTAATATTTTTTAAATATAAACAATAGTAGTGACAGTTTTAAAATCGTCACTAATACGATAGAATCATCGCTAATATTTTCCCGGATAAATTTTCACGCAGAAATTGTTTACCGCGCTCTTTTTAGTGACAAAAGTATTAGTGACGAATCAAATTCGTCACTAATAGTGTACTATTAGTGACGGTTTCTGAAACCGTCACTAATGCTTATAATTTTAGTGACGGTTCTTAAAAACCGTCACTATTACCAACATTTAGTGACAAATTCAAATTCGTCACTAATACTTTCGTCACTAAAAACCCTTTTTTTTTTTTTTTGTAGTGACTAAACCCTAGCTAAAAGGGCTCGGTGTCTCAGGTTGAATGCTAGGCTCACGAAAAATTTCTAGTCCGAGGTGGTAATTATGGTTTGTTTCTTGGTTAACAGGTCACCAAGGGCATCACAATGTGAGAAAGTTACTGAGGAGGTATGGATAGGTAATAAGGTAGACAACTCTGGATTAAGAGTATTTGGGTGGTGAAAAGAGATCAAAGCTTAAGGTGAAGTCTAGACGGTGCATCTTTCTGGGATATCAGAAAGATGTGAAAAGGTTTAAGCTCTAGCATCCAATGGCAGACAAGGTGGTGGTCAGCAGAGATGTGGTTTTCTATGAGAAAGCCATGGTGTGGTATACTCATAAAGAAAAGAAACAAGTGCCAGAAAACTGTGGCAGTATTTAGCATATTGTGTGTAGTTGGGGACTTAGGGTAGAAATGAATGGATTTCTAGCTCGACATATCAGCAGGCACTGTAGGTGGAGTCAGAAACTTAGGGTGGAGATGATGATGTTCAGAACACAGGGATTTCTAGCTTGGATGACTAGTAGCTTTGTCGCAACATAGCTATAGATAGACCCAAACGCATCGTCAAGCCACCACCCATGTATGGATTTGACGATCTAGTATCTTATGCACTTATCACTAGTCGTAAGGATCCTACTATCTTTCAAGAGGTCATGCACAGCCAAGAGAAAGGTAGTTGGATGGGCTTTATGGTGGAGGAGATGGAATCGTTGCATAAGAACCAGACATGAGACTTGGTGGAGCTTCCATCTGGGAAGAGGGCAATTGGATGCAAGTGAGTGTATAGGAAGAAAGAAGCAGATTCAAAAAAAAAGTTCAAGGCTCGATTAGTAGTAAAGGGATACTTAATCGCAGAGGAAGGGAGTTGATTATGATGAGATCTTCTCCCCTATTGTCAAGCACACTTCCATCAGGGTAGTGTTGGGACTGGTGGCCCAATAAAACATGCATCTAGACCAGATGTGTGATGCCCCAATTTTTTTATAATAAATATAATAAACATATCCAAATCACACATCGGCCATGTCAGCATCTCTGATACCATATCATCATAACTCGACCCGAAATGGGATATTGGGTAATCAGTCAAACTTAGAAAACACCCTATCAGTGGAAATCAATATATATACACAAATCATCTAGAATACAATAACAAGAGTACTATACATCCAAAAATATACACACATCCAACACATTCCCAAAACAACAAAACTCTAGGGGAATCCTCCATCCCTAACTTAAAACACTCACCTTACCAACTCAAGGTATCAGCTTCTCTCTATCTCAGAACTCTATCTCCCGGCCTGTCATGGTTCCTTGAAATATTTAAATGTTTGGGTGAAACACATCTCAGTAAGACAGAATAAATTACTTACAGTGTGTGGCAATATGAGTTTCATTATATCATCATATACATTTCAGTGATAATACCATCTGAGAGAATACACAATCATTCTCATAATCGTATAGATATAAAACACAAGTTTTTTTATAAGCTTTATTCTCATCTTTCATCTCATTCACATGTAACCCATATTTACCAGCGGAAGTCCCTGAGGATAGGGGAGAGTACACGCTTATACATATAACTCCCCTCTGCTCTGATATCGTTTGTAACCTTACCCAATTAACTTGGGTATGACTACAATTGATACTTATCAGGGCACTCACCTTTCTCAGTAAGCCCTCAGGCACAGAGTTTTAGTTTGCCGTATTTATCTATGTTATTAAACCCACACTCTTTCCTTTCACTTTCTGTTTCATTTCTTCATCTAAGACATTGCCCTGAGAATATTCTTTCTACGCCATGCTTCACTCCATGGTCAAGGTTATGTTACCCTACAAATATTTATCACGCCATGCTTCACCCCATGGTCAAGGTTATACTACTCTGAACAATATTCATCACGCTGTGATTCACCCCATGGTCAAAGTTATATTACTCAAATATTCATCACGCCATGATTCACCCCATAGTCAAGGTTATATTACTCTGCAAAATATTCATCATGCCATGATTCACCCTATGGTCAAGGTTATACCACTTGAATATATATTCTACACACCATACTTCACCACACGGTCGAGGTTATATCACCCTGAATATATATTTTACATGTCGTGCTTCACCCCACGATTGAGGTTTTATTGCCCTGAACATATTCTCTACATCATGCTTCTCCCTATGGTCGAGGTTACGCTCCCTAGAAAAATATTCTTTACTCCATGCTTCTCCCCATGGTCAAGGTTATACTCTCCACAGTTCATCATTTCACATTTCTCATTCACATCCCAGTATTCAAAATTGCATATTCACATTGCAATTTTCCACATTTCTATTTTTTTACAATTCCAATATTCACATTTCACATTCATATTGCAATATTCACCTTTTCCTACTCACATTTCAATATTTACTTTGTAGAATTCTCTTTGCAATTTTCACATTTCTAGTATTCACAAATTCAGAATTTCCTCATCTCAATATTCACATTTCTAGATTTACGTCGCAATATTTTAATTTTTAGCACTCGCAATTCATCCCATCATATCAACAATATTTTCATCATTTCTGAAAGTTAAGGAGTTTTCCCAAGAGGGTGGTCAATTGGGTTATTAAAAATTTTAATTCTTTTTATGAATTCTTTGACCTCTTGTTGATTTATCAAACACACAGCAAAATCTTAGTTAATTATTCAATCCACAAACCAACACTTCAACACAACACAAGTAAACCAAAACTTAAATAATCAACCAACCAATCAACAACTAAAGTAATAAATCACAAAATACCCAACCAAAATATAATCTACAGCACTAGCAATTTTCTACTCAAGGTATTTGTTTGTAGCCCTATGAATAGATGTAAGCCTTGTGGTTAATGAATTTTGTTTGCACTCTCTTAACTAAGATTTCTGCAAACGATTAAATAACGCACTCCCTTTTGAGTTTTCGCAAAAGTTTAATCAAGATATACTTTTTTATATTAAGAGTCTTCTTTTAATCTCAATTTTTTATTTCAGCTACCTGCACTTTGCATACACAACACAATGTATATATACGCTGAAAATAAATAGAGTAAGGAAAGAGAGTGACACCAAGTTTTGTACAAGATTCGGCTTATCCCCATCCACGTTCCCACCTTAGGCCAATACCACCTGAGGATTCCACTATATCGTTCCTTTCCGGGCAGAACAAACCGTTACAAGAGATACCCCATGCTTAGTCACTCCTTCAATAGGATAACCCATACTCGGTCACTCCTTCAATAGGCTAGAGCAATGTCTCTCCAAGCGATACCCCACGCTCGATCCAACAATCCAACAACCTGGAATCATCAATATACTGCAAGAATACAAGAAATGATCTTTGCATACAATAACACTCTCACAAAAGCATATTAGTACCATTTCAAATACTATATACTTCAATAATCAAATATCAAATTGAAATAAGATTGAAGCTTAAAAGTATTTATCACTAGATCTTTTCTAGATGAGAATTTGCAACTCAGAAGTATAGAGATCAGAGAAGGCTACTTCAGCACTTCAGAATTCTTAGAAAATTAGTTGTGCAAGAGTGAGAGCAAGAGAGAGCTTTTAGAGACCAAGATGGCTTTCAGCTTATGAACAGATTTTTCAATTTTTTGGTAAGTTTAATTTGCTAAAATCATGTATTTATAGGATTTCAAAAGTAATTTCGTGTTACCCAAGATTACTTAGAGTATTTCCCAAGTTTTCATAAATTTGGGGGCACAAGAAACCTTTATTTGGATTTTAAAACATTTAAAAAAATTAGTCGTTAACAGTGTTCAATAGACTGAAGTGTGTGGTTTGGTATTCTGAAGTACCTTAAAATACTGAAAATTTTAGTCTGGACACAGGGTCAGACGATTGAACTAAGGGTTTAGTCTTTTGAGGGTATACTGTCTATTCTATATTCCTTCAAGAAATTCTTCAGCAGACTAAACTAATTCTTCAGTCTTTTAAAGAAATTCTTCAATAGACTAAACGAAATCTTTAGTCTTCTGAAGTGACTCTTCAGTCTTCTGGCAGTGTACCTCAGTTGTCTGAACAGACCATTTTTTGATTTTGCATTTTAGTTTTCAAAAAGTTCTTTTTGCTTTTTTGCTTTCATTACTTATAAAACATTTTTCGGGATTTGAAATAAGGTCTCTAAGTCCATAACTACCCCTAAAGAGCTTTCAACATATTTCCATAAGATATTTTAAACATGAAGTACTTACATCATATTTCTTAAAGCCTAAAACTCTAAGCTTTGAAATCTTCCATGATATTTTTGCTTTGACTCAATCTTGTCTTCAAGCTTCAATATGCTTTAGCAAGTTCTCATTTATGCTCTCATGATCTTCAAGTTTTATTAGATCATCTTTGAATCCATGCCTTCATATTATTTTAACTTCATTTGATTATCTTTCTTTGGAGTATAAGCTTTCAATGATCCTTGTGAGCACTTGACCTTGTATTCACATACTTGAGTCATAAAATATCATCACTTAACCAAATATGTTAAGTTCTTCTGATTTGTTATCATCAAAACAAGATTTTAAACCTTGTAAGGCCAACAATTTCAACACACAATTCATCTCATAATAACATATATATATATATATATATATATATATGTGAATATATATATATATATATATATATCATTTGAATTATTCAACATTTCTTAGAAAGGCATTTCCATATATGTTTTTACCATATTCTCATCATTCTCCATGCATACTACACCACCCAGTTTCAAACATGTTTCAGTATCAATCATATGCCACACAATTTTATCTCATATTCATATCATAATATTCGCGAGTAAAATATCCTATTTCAATTTTTCATATTTTTCAACCAGTAATTTTTAGAAAAGACTGCTATAATTTATTCCCTTTACCTGACTTACTGAGAGGTCCACTAACACCCTAAATCATACGCTCCTCGGCGTTCGTAGCTCAAAAGCCTGAAATTTATTTTTTCCCAAATTATTCAACACAACCTCCACAATATTGACTTTAATATTCCCTAAGTTCTATATACTCCAAATTAAAATTAAAACTCTAAAATACCTCACATACCATGGTTTTGAGATAGTGCCCCGGAACCGCAAGTTGAAAATCTACTCTGCCTAAGTTGTAGAGAATCTTTCCAGGAACCTCGTGGTGGTTCCTAATCATCAATCCGGGTTATAATGAAGGCATAATCGAAGAGAGAACGAGGGGACTTCGAAGGATTTGGTAGGAGAGAGAGAGAGAGAGAGAGAGAGAGAGAGAGAGAGAGAGAGAGAGAGAGAGAGAGAGAGAGAAGATTTTATTAAACTAATGAAATCAGCTCGCGGGTCTTTCACATATTCCTCACTACAGAGAAAACCGTCGACGGTTTTTTTGCCCTCTCACAAAAACTTCAACGGTTTGGGTTTAATCCGCCCCTTTTTACCGTTTTACTTGAAACCAACCCGCGGTAAAAAGAAAACTGACAACGGTTTTCTACAGCCCTCGTGAAACCATCGACAGTTTGGGCTTCCCAGACTGGATTTCCTCTTTTTCTTAATTTATTTATTTTTTAAAATTTCCCAGGTATTACAAGATGGGCGTAAAGATGACGTTCCTCTATAGTGATTTGGAGGAGCTGATTTATATGACACAGCCAAAAGGGTTTTGCCAACCTGGACATGAGCACTTGGTTTGTAAATTGAAGAAGTCACTTTACGAGTTAAAGTGATCTCCGAGGCAGTGGTACAAATGGTTTGATGCCTATATCATCTATATTAGCTACAAGAGGTGCTAGTATGATTGTTGCGTCTATGTGAGGAGTCTTGAGGATGAGTTTGTTATATTTATGTTGTTTTATGTCGATGACATGTTGATTGCTGCAAAATACATGACTGATGTGAATCAATTGAAGTCTCTGTTAGGTAAAGAGTTTGACATGAAAGACTTGGGTGTAACCAAGAGGATTCTTGGCATGGAGATTCGTATGGACAGAACTGTAGGGAAATTGTGGTTATCTCAGGGCAACTATGTGTAGAAGGTGTTGTAGTGGTTTAGCATAGCTAATGCTAAACCAATGAGTCCATCGTTAGCTAGTCATTTCAAGTTAAATACCACCCAGCACCCAAAGAAGAACGATGAGGTTCGTGATATGTCAAAGGCCCCCTATGCCAGTGTAGTGGGGTGTCTAATGTATGTCATGGTGTGTACAAGATCAGACCTAGCACCAACTGTCAACATGGTGAGTAAGGTCTTTTTCAAATATGGGCCGACATCATTGGGATGTAGTCAAGTGGATTCTCAAGTACTTGAGGGGTACAACCGGGTATGGAATTATGTTTACCAAATAATAGAGTGATCCATCAGTGGTAAGGTATGTGGATTCTAACTACACAGGAGACTCAATAACAGAAGGTCTACCATAGAGTACATATTCACCCTTGTGGAAGGACATATTTGTTGGAGGTCTATAGTGCAGTCGCTCGGTTCCTTATCTACAATTGAGTTGGAGTACATAACATTGGTTGAGTTCGACTACAGTTTGACAGTTAGAATGTCATCTATTTGGTGAAGAACTAAGTGTATTATGTGAGGACAAAGGACATTGACGTGCAATTTCACAAGATCAAGAAATTTGTTGGTTCAGGTGAACTTCTACTTGAGAAGGTTCACATGTCTGATAATGCGGTTGATATGTTGACAAAGCCTATCACAACAAAAAAGTTCAAGCATTACTTGGACTTTATCAACGTCTCTAGGTGCTATATGATAGGTGGTCCCAATCTACTATCCTAGGTAGAACAGCACGTTATGCTTTCATATTTCTCCTAAGTGGTGAATTGAATATTCACCAAGGTGGATATTGCTAGAGATGTGGCTCATATTTGAGTGGAACGCATGCACCAAGAAAGTATGGTGAAGCAAAAAACAATGAAGGAGGCTAAAGGAAGAAAACCATCAACCATTAGGTTGACATCGATAATTTTAGTCTTTAGAAGTTGGCCTTGATATCAAACTGTCAATGGTTTGCTGAAATCGTTGACGGTTTCGTTCGATGCAGATTAGTAGATTGGGGGATTCGGAGGTTTTTCCCCCGGGATTTGCTATAGAAGTGTTTTAGATGTACTCTAAGTCTTCTGTGTGCATAAGGTTAGATATATAAACTTCATTTGTAACCCTTGATGTATGCTTGACGAATTGATAGTGAAAATCAACTACTTCCTCCTTTGGACGTAGGCACATTGCCGAATCACGTAAATTCTCATGTCTTTTATTTCATTACTTTCCTTTTATTTCTATTGTGATTGCTTGTTTCGAATATTCATCGTAGGTTTCTTGCATTACTTGTTCCGGATTCGAGTTGTGTGTGTTTTCGCTATGCATTCGAATCAACACGAATCTTATGATGAAACCAATTATAAGCATTGGAAAGTAAAAATTTATTTTTCTTTGAAAACACTATCAATGGTCCAAAATTTATTTTTCTTTGAAAACACTATCAATGGTCCATGTTCTATAAAACTCTTTGGCCTTAACTAGAAGGAAATAATAACCACGTCATATAAAAATGGAAGGAAGATAACAAAAGGTGTAAGAACTGCATTCTTAATCCTTTGACAAATAAGTTTTATCATGTTTACTGTAAGTATGACACTTCCAATGAAATATGAGAAATTTTTAACAATAACTACTACTACTACTACTACTACTACCACTACTAGTTTAAAAAGATAGGAAAATCAAAAGATTAAAATTTGATCGAGGAGGAGAATATTAATCAAGATTTTTAAGTGAACAAAATGGAATAATACATGAAGTAACTACTCCTTATAAACCTTAACATAATAATATAGCTTGAAGGAAAAATAGAACATTTAAAGATATGATGAATGTAATGTTCGTAAGTTTAAGTTTGTCTTCTAATATGTGGGGGAAAATTGTTTTATCTGCTAATCACATACTCAATATAATACCACTTGAGGAAAGTGATACAGCACCTTTTGAATTATGGAACGACTATAAACTCAATATAAGATATTTGAAAGTGTGGAGGTGTTTAGCTAAAGTAGGTTTGCAAGAAATAAAGAAAAAGAAAATTGGTCCTAAAACTAGTGACAATGTATTTATAGGATATGCTCAAATAGTGTTGCATATAAATTCTTAATTATTAGATTTGATAAGAATGTGTTAGATCCTAATACAATAATAGAAATGCAAGATGTAGAATTTTTTTGAAAACATTTTTCCTCTAAAACATGGAGAAGAAAAATATCTTTTGAAAATACGAATTTAATATAATTTTATATTACATTTTATTCAAATCCACACAAATACGAAATGAAATTCTCCCCCCAAACATAAAATTGATATATGGGTATCAAGTAGTTCCTCTCTATATTTTTTCTTAGGAGATCTTTTCGTTCAAACCAGCCTAAAAAAGGAATAAAAAAATAGGCCCTTGCATTCATCAAACAGATACAAATTTGGTTTGGTGGTTGGTTTTAGTCATCCTGTAAATTTCTCTGAAGGACCATATGTTTGTGAGGAAAGAGAGTTGTAGCAGTCAGCAAACCCCACGCTTTTTGGCCTAAATGACTTCTCACATTCGTTTGTGAGGAAGGAGAGTTGCAGTAGTCAGGAAACCCTGTGCTTTTTGGCCTTAATGAGTTCGCATACGTTTATGAGGAAGGAGAGCTGTAGCAGTCAGCAAGCCCCACGCTTTTTGGCCTAAATGAGTTCTCGCATTCATTTGTGAGGAAGGAGAGCTGCAGCAATCAGGAAACCCCGTGCTTTTTGGCCTTAATGAGTTCGCATATGTTTGTGAGGAAGGAGAGCTACAGCAGTCAGCAAACCCCACGCTTTTTGGCCTCAATGACTTCCCATGGGTTTGTCCAGTCATTTATATATATTGTTTGTTTGTCTGTGCTCACTTGCTCTTAGATTGTCTTTGCTCACAAATAATAATCGATCGTGCCACGAGACAATTTGGAGGGATAAAATATGCAAGAAAGTTCTAAACAATCAATCCTCTTATAAAAGAACATGTAGTGAATAATATATATATATATATATATATTTTACACACACACACACACACGTATATGTATATAGTTATACTTGTGTGTGTGTGTATATACACAAGTATTGCACGTAATTATATTAATGTTGCTGGAAAAATAGAAGAAGGTAAAAATAAATATAATAAAATTAATAATAGATAAAATACATATAATTATTAGAAGTTGAGGCATGGAAAAATCATTATCTATAAAACTGATTTTGCACCTGCGGAGAACATCTCTTAGTGAATATAGTCATTGTGCATACGACATCCAGGACTACTCAGTTGGTTTAGTTTGGTGCTCACTTACAAGCACCAGAGCTATAGGGAGAGATGTAGTGTCCTATGACTACCTAACAATGTCAAAAGAGAAGAAAATAGGGGGAAAAAATTAAGTTGTAATAAATAATGTAAACTTAACATTCTAGTTAAAACATACATATAAAATTATTAAATTAAAAATTATATATTTAATTAAAGGAAACAACAACTATTTAATAACACATATTTTTCGCATATATAAAATATATTTTTTAAAATATTTGAAACATCAAATACTAACAATCTTCCATATTGCTTAAATTATAAGACAAAAAAAAATATTTAAGAAAGATAAGGAACGATGTTGGGTAACCATGAGATGTGATGCATTGAGTAACAATACATTTTCATTTGAATTGCACTTAGAAAAAATATTTTATGAGTCACAAGAATTTGGTGAATATCAATTTCTTGAACCAAATCCTTTTAGTGCAACAATATAAACATTTCACTTGCTTAACATCTCTAGACACAAAACTCCTATGAATTGGTACGAATAAGTTATGTAGGTTTTCATCAGTGTTTTAGAAAGTTTTAACCCAATAAACTTTCATAAGAAGTGGCTCCACTTCCACACTGATATAGATAAATCCAACAAGTGTATAATTACAACTAAACATACCACCTAACAAAGGTTATGGATTTATTAAGAGATAAAATTAACCTCAATTATTGCAATTGCATTATTCCAACACTACAAAAATGAGCAAAACAAATTATAATGCTCACCAAACTACTCAATGACTTGTTATTACTCATTTCACGAATTTTTAGTCACATATATACATTGGGTTGTCATCATTAATAGTTTATGTTAAGGGTTTAAGATCCATCCACCTTGATGTTTTTCTAACTAGTCCTTTAAATACGGAGTTGATCATTTTCCCACAAATACATTTTTGTTATCACTCTCTAATAATAGCTCATTTGATTATTCAATTAATTATGGTTAGTCCACAAATAAAATAACTAATGTCAATACTATTGTTGCGACGTCCCGGAGGGCGTGTGGCCCGGGGTCAGCGAAATAAAAATGATTTTATATTTTTAGGAAAAAATATGAATATTAGAATCGCCACTAACCTTTTAGTATAGTTAGAACACTTGATTACTACCCAATTAAAGGTAGAATCGGTCTGCATTACCAAAGTCAGGATCGGGAGTTCGGTTACGCAAGGGGAAGGTATGAGCACCCCCTACGCGTCCGTTCCTACGAACAGTACCTAATCAATTATGAAATTATCCCAAAATAAATTTAAAAAGTCTTTTATGTTACTCCTTTTGTGAATTTACAAAATATACAAACAAAGTAATTAATCACAAATATCTACATAATATGCATTCCCTTAGAACTAAAGGTACGTGAATCCCGAAAGCTCGTACCCCTTTTTGAAATCATAGGGATAAAAATCAAGAAAATATTTAAGAAAATACACTCCCAAATTTTGAAATTGTATAGAATTTTTTTATAGGAAAATACTAGTATGGGAGGTTTTAATATATGTTAATAGGATAATAAGCTAAGATATTAAACTACCACAATACATATAATAATAATAATAATAACACATATCTACTAAAAATTACAAATGTCAAAATAAGTAATAAAATACCATAATATAATATATATTAAAATACTAAAGATATTATAAAAAGTAATACCATCTATATCAAAAAATGCATTAATAAGCAAAACTAAATACAAGCATAATAATTATACCATAATATTCTATATACTATCATACTAAATATAATAGCAAAATACTAAATATATACCAAGATGCTAAACTTGTCATAATGATGAATATCTTTATATGTAAACATGATAAAATACTAGAATGCTAATATTAAATATCCTAAAATACTAATATGAGTATTCATACATTAAACATAACACATACAATAAAGAAAACCCTAAGTAATTAAAACTAAACATACATCAACGATGAAAACCCTAAATAGTCTTATACATATGGATATCAAATAAAGACGCCCTTAGGTAAATAATTACAACAACTATTCTAACTACATATTAAACATGCAATAATAATATTGACAATTCAACGAATAAAACGAAATTAAACTTTAAATATTCAAACAAATTCCAACTATAAAAATTTCACAATAAAGACAGTAAACTTATATAAATAATACAACCAAAACTTACCATGAATATAAAATATTAAACTAACTATAAAAATCATAAAAACCTACATATCGTGGGCTGACGGAGCTAGGCTGCGTGTCTGGGGTCAGGGAGGTGTAGTCGTGGAGCTGTGTGTGCGTGATGGAGAAGGGACAGCAGTGCCGTGTGTGTCAGTGTGTGAATGTGTGAGGGAGAGGAGCAGCAGTGCTGCGTGTGTGTGTGCATGAGGGAGAAGCTAGAGAGGGGAGAGCTCGTCTGCTCTACTGGTCGTGGCTAGAGCGGGGCCTGCTGGAGGATCTCGTTGGGAACAGAGGAGCCCGGAGAGGAAGCCGACGCTAGTGACGACGATGGTGGCTATGGCGGCGAGGTAGCGATGGGCGTGACGACGGCGAGGTGGCGACGACGGTGACGAGGTGGCGACGACAGCGAGGTGGCGATGCTCGGCTAGGTTGCAGGAAAAGAATGTGGCAGGCTGGAGCGGTTGTGGCTGCCTGGGCTGCTGGGCACTGACTGGAGTGGTGTCTGCGAACCGAGAGTTGGAGAGCGGCTGTGCGAGAGTGGTGGAGAGCTGCTCTTGCTGTTGGGAGAGGCTAGAAGAGGGGTTGAAAGAGGCTCGATTTGCTGTGATGAGGTGGATCGACTGGTTGGTTTGTTGGGAGGTCGGTTGAGAGAAGCAGCGGCTAGGGAAGAGAGGCGCAGGGGAAAGGAGGAAGGGCCGGTGTGGCAATGTATGGGGACCGGTATGGTAGTGGCTGGGTGAGAGTGAGATGGGAAAAATGGAGAGGGGGGACCCGAGAGATAGACGAGAACGAGAGAGAGCAGAAGCAGGCAGCAAGGTTGCTGCTGCTGTCCGTGAAGATGAGGAGAAGTAAAGATAGGGAGAGATGGGAGAAAAGGAGGTGTGCGCCCCGACTGTGTGCGTGTACGTGCGTTGTAGCAAGACTTTTATAGCTTCTAACCCTAAATCTAATAATAATAATAATAATACTAACAATAATAATAATAATAATAATAATAATAATAATAATAATAATAATATTTAAAAATAATGATAATACTTATTGACTCTACAAGTCTAATCCGATTTTGATAATGACAAATCACTTGATATTTAATATGTGCATTGAGTTTGTGAACAGGAACTATATTAAGCATGCACGGAAGGATAACGAGTCATGGAAGCTTTAAAGTAAATCATACATATCTTGGTAAGATCCATGGAACTCAAAGAGTACAAGAGTTAAGATGCAAGCGGCAAAATTCAAGCACATCTTAAAAATGGATACTTAGACCTCATGTATTTACATTTTCGTATGATTTAATTTGAGATTCAACATATACCTTGGAATGTCTTTAAGACTCATGCATTTCATGAACATCATTAGGGGACATTCATGGACTTAGAATTAATGTCAAAATCTTGAAAAAATGTTTTTATAAAAGAGTCAAGAAAAAGAAAAGCAAAATAGAAATTTGAACTAGAAAGTAAATATGCAAAAATTGGAAACTTCAGATGACTGAACCTTAAGTTCGGTTGACTAAAAAATTTCTTCAGACATCTGCAGAATAAGCTCAATCGTCTAAAAATTTTTGGATGAAAAACAGAAACTGATAGAAGCACCTCAGGTTGCTGAACCTTGACCTCGCTCGTCTGAACTCAACACTTCGGTCGTCTGACCCTATGTCCTGGCTATTTTTTCAAAAGATAAAAATGACTTCAGTCATCTGGGCCTTTGACCTCAGTCGTCTAAACTTGCGGAAAAGATTAAAAATGTAATTTTTGTTTATCAAACATGCGAGTTATCTCATGAACCAATGGTTGAGATCAATTTTAAGGGTAAGACACTATATATATTGAATATCTAAACCCTAGTTCGCATGCCAAGAAAAACAAGAAAAAAAGAGAACACCTTTTGAAAGCGAATTGAGAACGTTGAGCACTTTGCTATACGATTGCCTGCACTTCAACTTACTCTTATCAAGCTTGGGCAAATCTACTTTGGAAATCAAAAGGATTTTTATTCACACAACTTTATTTCCTCTTGGTATTTAGGTTTGGTTGATTCATTTAGCTTTTTCAAGGAATTCTCATATCAACATCTATCATTGAATATCTTTAGAGAAACTTGATATTGAGTTTTTGTTTTCATATTCATATAAAGATTGTTTTTGACTAGTTGAATACTTGAGAAAGTTTTTTTATTTGGTCATTGTTTAAAGAGTGATCGTTCAAGTGTGTTCAAAGTTAAAGACATGATTTTTTTGTTACTTCTAAACTAGTTGATTAGATATCCTAATAAGTGCATAACTAGATTTATACATATTGAAGGATATTTTCTGAAAAATCTTATATTAAGTATTTGATACTTGGTATTCTCATCACATAGATACATACATACATATATATATTTAGGGAAAATGCTGCCAAGATCACATTGAGATTGAACTCTTGAGAGAAATATTGTTTTAACAAAGTGTGTGTCAAATCTTTGCAATCTTAAAAGCTATTTTTGTATTCAAAGATTTAACCTAAGTTTCTCCAAAATATTGATTCATACAAACATTTTAGCAGATTTGATAAAAAGAAAATTGTGTGTTGAAGCTTATCATACATAAACGATTGTATCGTTTCATACATTTTGAGCTTCAAGTTATATCATATGTTAATGAATTAAAAATTTGAATTGTACTCACGAGCTTTTGTTTAGAAGCATTTTTGAATTTTTTTTTTACAGATTCTATTGTATACACGGTTCGGTATGTGAATCGGTGTTTGAGGAGAGAGTTGTATCTCTTGTAAGTAGTGGAGTATAAGGGAGTTGTACCTCTTGTAAACAGCATATTGTAAGGGAAGCTTTGTCCCAATTTAAGGGGCAAAGATTTTAGTGAAATCCTTGGGTGGTTGCTCAAGGCGAGGACGTAGGTCGAGTTGGTTGAACCTCATAAAAATTGTGTTTGTCTTCTCCCTTCCCTTTACTCTTTACTTTCAACACTACATTTAAATTATTCATATTGCATGTGTAGGTTGAATAATATTGCACATAATCAAATGGGTGATAAGATTTCATTGGTAAATTGAATTTATTGTTTGTTATAAACCCCTAAGATTGGTTTGCTAAATATACAAGTAGGGATTAAGTGGTAAATAGATTCAAAAAATTTTAAAATACCCAAATCACCCCCCCTCTTGGGATTACACCTAATTCAATAATAATAATAATAATAATAATAATAAATAGAAATAGTAAAAATAATAACGATAATTATAGGAAAGTAATAATAAAATAAAATAATAAGAATGATAAAAATAATAAAAATAATAACAGTAAAGTAGTAATAATAATAACAATAAAAATAATAATAATGATAATAATAATAATAATAATAATAATAATAATAATAATAATAATAATAATAATAATAATATTGTAACCCCTTTGTTATATTTGGTTCGGGTAAAAATAGGGTGTCTACAGCTAACCCTCTTTATAAGCTTGGTTGCTTCAAGGTAACAGTAGGAACTCTTCGACGTTATCTTTAGTAACAAGCATATAAAGATAAAAGACACCTATTTTAGTCAGGCTACACAACTGCCTTGAGCTTTTCAATCAGGTACTGTTCGCTTTTACCAATCAGGGATAACAAGGAATGACTAGGGCAATCCTGAAATGTTTAGCACGATTCTCTGGAAGATGACTTCTTGAATGAATAAGGTAATCCAACTGATATTTTTTGAAGGGTCAATAGGAATTGAAGATGATGACTTGCATTAGGTTTGAGAATCCAAATGCCGAAGTATATGAGGATGACTTGCATCGAGTTTGAGAATCCAAATGCCAAAATATATGATGATGACTTGCACCAGGTGTAAGAAATCCAAATACCGAGGTATATAATGATGACTTGCACCGAGTTTAAGAAATCCAAATGCCAAGGTATATAATGATGACTTACACCGGGTTTAAGAACTCGAGCGCCGAAGTATATGATGATGTCTTGCATTGGGCTTGAGAATCCAAATGTCGAAGTATATGATGATGACTTGCACCACGTGTGAGAACTTGAGCTGAATTATATGAGAATGACTTGCACCGGGTTTGATAACCCAAGCGCCGAAGCACATGAATATGGCTTGCATTGGGTTTGAAAATTTATTGACATTATAGGTCACGCCTGATTTTGATTATGACAAATACTCATTATATCTAATGAGTGTTTGAGGTTTTGTGTAGGAACTAAAATCGTCAAGATTTAGATGGGCACAAAGCAAGTAAAGATTGAAGACCATTGTGTTATAATATATACAGTTCATTCATGTAATTGGTCTGTAATAGTAAATAGGGATTGGTTTGCAATAAACTCACACACATCACATGCATGATATAATACGTAAGCTTAAACCAAACACAACCTAAAGTGACGGTCGACCGACACCGGACTTTTTTCGATATCTTTAATTAAACAAAAATTATCCTAAGACATACACCATTGCACCTATGAATGTTAGGCACTTGAATAGGATTTGTGTGATTCATAATAAGACCGAAATGCACACATTGTGCACTTTCGGTCGACCGGTCAAGGCAGTTCATTCTACCCTAGTCGACCGAAACTGGTCTGGGTCAACAGTTGACCAAGGTCCCGCTTGACTGAACCAGTGTAGTTCAAATCCCCCGGCCAACCAAAACCCCCTGAGATCAATAAATTGACCATCTGGTCGACCGAGACAAAAATGAATACCAACTACCTGGTCGACCAAGGGTCATCGGGAGAAGTCCTAACTGTATGGTCGACCGAACCATTCAGTTCAAAAGGCCTGGTCGACCGAACCTCGGAGATATGGAAAATTGCTATTTGGACAGGCACTTTCGGTCGACCGAGTCTCCAGTTCAAAAGTGTCCTGGTCGACCGAAATGGTTCTGGTCGACCGAACCTCTCAGGTTGCCCTAATTTTTACCACGATTAAACATGTTTTAAACAGCGTTAATTAGGGTTAAAATGATCTTAAACAATATTAATAATACCTTACATGTTCTAACGGCTATAATTCTTCCAATGTCTATTTATAACCCATCATTTGCTAAGATTAGCAAGAAATCAGCAGATTTGATTAGGGAGAATTCTTTGAAAATCCAAAAACTTATAATACTCATTTTTGAGCCTCCTACACTCATAATTACCTTCTTATACTGATTAAACCCTCTGTAAGTTGATTGAGTGTTATTCTAAATAAGTTTGCTCTCTCACTCTTGATTGATTGATTTAATTTTTTACGAGAGCTAAACCTAAGTGTTCTTAAGAGGCTTTTTTTAATAAGCCTATCCTAAGAAGACTTGCTTAAGCTTTTGAGTATTGTATTTGTGTTGCAATATCTTAGGAAGCTTGTATTTGTTTGTGGATTGCAAAATCTCTTCAAAACATTTTCAAATATCTTGTGGAATTTATTTTGATATAACTTTGCAAAGATATTTGTTTATGTGATAGTGATATTGTTGTAATATTCATTCACTCATATACTATTTGCTGAATACAAAGATTCCACATCTTTTGCAAACCAAGCATATACATTATTTGATATTTACATGCTTGAGACCCGCTAATTGAAATATTTGACACTTGATATCTTTGTGTGAACTTATTGATTGAATATCTTGAGATACAAAGATTTCCTATTGACACTCTCACGTACGCATTTCACTGATAGAAAATATATTTGAGAGCTGAAACATTATACCACACTGAGCTTACATATTAAATCATATTGTGGTATATGTAATTGTGCGTAGTTGGGTACACATTTGCTTTACTCGAAAGCATAATCACTATACCGTTTCATTTATTGAGCAAAACTGTTGTACTCCAAGCACGGGCCTAAAGAGGGAGACTAGCCCTAGAATAGTCCCAGACTGGCTTAGACCCGGTTAGGAAAGTTAGGAGCACCATCCTGTTAAGGTGTGTAGGTTGAGGTCAGCCCCGCTATTTGACCCAGTTAAGGTTGAGGTCAGCCCTGTGCTAATTGACCTGGTTGTAATCGGTGTTGCTCCACCCTTAAGTGAGCTATTAGGGGAATCCTTGGGCTTACGAGCTAGAGGCGGGGACGTAGGCACAGTTGGCCGAACTCCGATAACATATCGTGTATTTGTTCATATTTCCGCACTTCATATTTACCGCACGTGTATGTTATTATGTGAATGATGCGCTTGATTTAAATTTCTGTATATTATATTTATCGGCGTATTTTGAACTGCATAAAAAGACCCTAGGTTGTAATATTCAACTAACATCTAGTTCAACCTAGGAGAAAAGTTTAAAATTTTAATTCACCCCCCCCCCCATTCTTGGGAATACACCAATTGTAATAGAATTCAAATGCCAAAGTGCACGAGAATAACTTGCACTAGGTTTGAGAACCCGAGCACCGAAGTACACGAGAATGACTTGCACTGAATTTGAGAACCCGAGCGCCTAAGTACGTGAGAATGACTTGCACCCGATTTGAGAACCCAAGCGTCGAAGCACATGAATAATGACTTGCACCAAGTTTGAGAACCTAAGCGCCAAAATACATGAGAATAACTTGCAGAACACCAAAGCATATGAGAATGACTTGCACTAGGTTTGAGAACCTGAGCGCTGAAGTACATGAGAATGACTTGCACCAGGTTTGAGAACCCGAGCGCTGAAGCATATGACAATGACTTGCACCAGGTTTGAGAACCTAAGCGCTGAAGTACATGAGAATGACTTGCACCAGGTTTGAGAACCCGAGCGCTGAAGCACATGAGAATGACTTGTACCAGTTTTGATAACCCAAGCACCAAAGTACACGAGAATGACTTGCATTGGGTTTGAGAACCCAAGTACCGAAGCACAAAATAATGACTTACACCAGGTTTAAGAACCTGAGCGCCAAAGTACATGAGTATAACTTGCACTGGGTTTGAGACCTCGAGCGCCGAAGCACATGAATATGGCTTGCACTGAGTTTGAGAACCTGAGCTCCAAAGTACATAAGAATGACTTGCACTAGGTTTAAGAACCTGAGCACCGAAGTGCATGAGAATAACTTGTATTGGGTTTGAGAACCCGAGCGCCAAAGCACATAAGAATGACTTGCACCGGGTTTGAGAACCCGAGCACCAAAGCACATGTGAATGACTTGCATCAATTTTGATAACCTAAGCACCGAAGCACATGAGAATGACTTGCACTGGGTTTGAAAACCCAAGCGCCGAAGCACACAATAATTACTTGCGCTAGGTTTGAGAACCCGAGCACTAAAGCACACAACAATGACTTGACTTAGACTCGGACCATTTGCCCCAGTATTCAAACATTAGTGAAACAAGGGTTGCCTTGACAATGATGAAAAGAGATGTACGGCAAGACGAGTATGACTGAATGATGTTATATGATGGATGAATGTTGCTATTGTTAATGCTAGAATACAAGGGTGCATGCATGTTGTTTGATATGATACCAGAACATAGGGATATGTATGCATGTTACATGATATGACATGTATGCATTTTTTTTTTTTTTTTTTTGTGCAATGCATAAAATGCATGATGATGCATCAACTTTCTTTTTCCAATGCGACCGTAATCAACAACTCAATCTTTGATCTTGGCTATTTTGTTTCTGAATTGGTTCCCTTGAAATTCGGCATAACACCTGCCCCAGTAGATGCATTTGTAGCTAATCTTGTCCATCTTATATTTTCTCCATAAGGACGTTCTTTGGATTGCATCGTTAATGTTTTAAAATCTCTTTGAAATTTAAATAAATAAGCATGCAATCAGATAACTCAAATTCAATAGGAATATGGATGGAATGCACAAACTTGCTTGTCTTTGCTTGATTTTATGTGCTTGTTAAATAAGAGGCAAATTTTACCAATACTTTGACACTAATGTAACTTTGCTAGCTTAGAGAATTATATCAATGGGCAAACCCTTTTTTTTTTTTTTAGCCTCATAACCATGACTCGTCCATTGTATCAGCACTTAGAGATTCTTTCTTACTTATTTTAAGCTTATTTCAAACTCATTATCTTGAATTATAACTAGTGTCTCATTAAGTAGTTTGATCAATATTCCAATCTCAGGGTGGACTTTAAGACACAGGATGAAATGTAGGCTTAGGATTTAGGTTTCACCAAGAACAAGGAAACTAAGGCTCAAAAATCTCATCCCGTAATAAAAATTTGTGCCCCAGTTTGTGGTGCATTATTCGCAAAGTATTGACCGAACTTGTCATTTGAATAAGTTGCCTACGTACCTTTGCAGGATCAGGTCATTAGGTAGTTCAAACTCAACATTAAGTCTGACAATTCTTTTGAGACAACAACATATATCAATCTGGTCAGGACTTTCATTTGGACCGTAATGTAGGCTAAAGATATAGGTTAAAGAAGAAAAGGGTTAAATAAGGCTCAAAATCGTCGATTTTATCAAGGGTATTCGGTCAAAGATCACATATGTAATATGTCCCTTATTTCTTTCTTTCTTTTTTTCTTTTTCTCTTTTTTTTTTGCATCTTCTTCTTTTACTGCACTCTTTGCTTTTCCTTTCATGAAGGACTTTTTAGAATTTTATTTGGACCTCATTTGGGACTGATTTTTTTAAAACTGCTCCAGTGTGGGGTGTGATCCTTTGACAAGTTAATCAAGAATTGAATTTTTCAGACTCAAAAGGACTTGCAAAATATTTCTTCTTTGAATTTCTTTTGGGTAGCAAAAAAATGGTCTACCATCCTTTTAGTAATGATTATTGTCTTAAATGACTTGCCAAACGCTAGGGAACCCAAACCGAGGTTAAATTTCTGGTGAATTGACTTTTAAGAAAAAACTAGTTTAATTTTCAGACTCAATTTAGTTAATAAATTGTAAATCATTGTTTAGTTTTTTATAGGAAAACTGGTCGACCAAAGATAATCACCCCTCATTGGATCAAAATATAACTATTATACTCTTAAGACACCAATCATAATTTTGAAGACAAAGACAGGAGACTTTGTTCGTCGATTTCATCCAACAAATGCATGATAAGGCTTGATAAGTCATTTCCATCTACTTCTCCTATAACTCTTCATCATTTTGCAATCCTCACTCAATATGACTCCTTGACAACATCTTGAATTGGGGTCCTTACTAAACTCCAACTTGGAGGCTTTTCCTTCATTTTTTTTTTTTTTTTTTTAGCTCCATTGAATGGACTCCCAAAACCAACTTTTGACTCCAAGTCATTTGTACTGACGAAACTATTTCCTATGTCATTTTACACAAAATGCAAGCAAAAATAAGCAAAATTTGGCATAGGGTAATGATCCAAGAAGGATATGATGGGATGAGACTGAAAAGTATTCTTATTTCATTCAATTTCAAAGTAATTTAAATGAAAAGCATTGATGCATTCCTCTTGTTATCACCCTTAGGTGATCAAACACATCATTTTTGTATCACGTGAGCTCACTTCTGAAGTTGAATACAAATCAATCCTTCAACCCGATGGCATTTGCAACATTTCAACTATGATCAGGCAACAAGTTCCCATGATTCTAACCTTTTGCCTAGAATAGAGAGATTTTTTTTTTTTTTTTTTTTTTGTTCTGCTTAATTATGGAACCTCGAATCTTTAACTTTGCCACCTCGGCACACTAGTTTTACAGAAAATTGGGATGTGATTACCGACTTATTAGAGATGACTATGCATGCATGGTTATGAAATTGAGCATGTGATGCATGATTATGTTGTGCAATGGGTGTTTATGTATGGAACCAGTGCAAACATACATATAAACAGGGATATGAATATGCATGCAGCATATCTTGCATGGCTATGCAAGAAATTATGCATGAATCCAATGTAACCTAAATAACTATTTTACTAGAATTCTAGAAAAATTCTCATTGATTAATGAAAGGTTTCATGATTAAGCCGACCATTGAATGGACCACTAATTCAATTCAATTACTCCCTCAACCATTTCTTTCCTTGATAATGGTCCATGTACCTTAGATCCTACGAAGGATCAGGTTATGATTTGGGTTTAGGATGAACTCGGGCAAGTCAACCCAATGGGTTGGTTCAATGCATGCTTGTGGATTTTAATGTGCACTTGGACCTCAGGTGTTTCAAAATATAGGCTTCAAGCTATTTTATTATGGGTCAAGGCCCGAGTTTAAAGAGAGTTGGGTTTAGATTGCTTTTAAAAAAAATATTGGCCTGGATTTTTAAGTAATAGGGTCAAACCCCCTTTTAAAATATGGGTTTGGCCCTTTTTGAAAATCAGGCTTGGCCCGAGTTTTTTTGTTTAGAAGAAAGTCGAACCCAAATTTATTTTTAAAAAAAAGTTGGCTCCGAGTTATTTGAAAAGGATTGGACTGACCCATCTTTGAAATGCTTAGCTAAGTGTTTTATTTTTTTGAAAAGATATGTCATGATCTCATAATTGGGTTTTTCCAGAATTTTAGCTAAGTAGTAAGGATGCCTAGAATGGATGCAAGATGCATAACACAACACAAAACATATATACAAAAGACACGAATTAAGTCACATGGAGAAGGATGAGGATCTTATCCCAACCCAAGATAGATACACTTATTTTATAGGGTTTCTTCATGGATATATCCTAGTTAAGGAAAATTATAGACAAGTATGTGTAGATAGACTCTAACCCTATTGACAATAGGTTCCCAATCTGACCCTCATCCTTGCCCAAAAGGGGTTTGAATAAAGTTCAAACTGAGCGGAATGGTTCGCAGGTCCCATCAAGCTTAAGCTATGAAGGGACAAACGCTATTACACCCCTATCTAACTCTAACAAGTAAAGTCCAGGTACAGAGCACGTGGGAGTGTGCGAATCCTAGTTTAACCTAATCCCGCTATGCCCACCTTTCTTACATGCTTACTCAAACAAGATATTCACAAGTAATCACATGCTTATTTAATAACAAAGGAAACAAAATATTCACAATTAATCACATGTTTATTCAAACAACAAAGGAAATAAATATGGAAACAAGATATTTACAATTAACACGCTTATTCTAAAAATTTGGAAACAAAATATTTGCAATTAAAATTTGCTTATCTAAAAAATGCGGAAATAAAATATTTGCAATTAAAATTTGGAAAAAAAATATGTACAAAAAAAAATTTAGAAACAAAATATTTGCAACTAATAAAATTTACAAAAAAAAAATATTTGTACTAAAAAAATTTGGAAACAAAATATTTGCAATTAAAATTTGTTTGTCTAAAAAATTTGGAAATAAAATATTTGCAATTATTATGCTTATCTAAAAAGTTTGGAAAGAAAATATTTCCAATTAATATGTTTTATTTAAAAAGTTTGGAAATAAAATATTTGCAATTACTATGCTTATAAAAAAATTTGAAAATAAAATATTTACAATTAATATTCTTATCTAAAAATTTTGCAAAGAAAATATTTACAATTAATATTCTTATCTAAAAAATTTGGAAAGAAAATATTTACAATTAATATTCACAAAACGAGTAGCAACTAAAAGATTTATTAAATTTGAACTCAGGATAATTTCTAATTAATTATTGGCTCAACTCTCTATCGTCTCCAACGGAGTCGCCAAGAAGTCGCGACGTCCCGGAGTGCGTGTGCCCCGGGGTTTGCGAAATAAAAATGATTTTATATTTTCAAGAAAAAAAAAAGAATATTGGAGTCGCCACTAACCTTTTAGTGTGGTTAAAACACTTGATTATTACCCAATTAAGGATAGAATCGGTCAGCGTTACCAAAGCCAGGATTGAGAGTTCGGTTACATGAGAGAAAGGTACGAGCACCCCCTACGCGCCCGTTCTTACAAACAATACCTAATTAATTACGAAATTATCCTGAAGTAAATTTAAAAAACCTTTTATGTTACTCCTTTTGTGAATTTACAAAATATACAAGCAAAGTAATTAATCACAAATATATATATATATAATATATATTCCCTTGAAACTAAAGGTACGTGAAGCCCGAAAGCTCGTACCCCTTTTTGAAATCATAGGGATAAAAATCAAGAAAATATTTAAGAAAATACACTCCCAAATTTTGAAATTGTATAGAATTTTTTATAAGAAAATACTAGTATGGGAAGTTTTAATATATGTTAATAGGATAATAAGTTAAGATATTAAACTACCACAATACATATAATAATAATAATAATAATAATAATAATAATAATAATAATAATAATAATAACACATATCTACTAAAATATTACAAATGTCAAAATAAGTAATAAAATACCATAATATAATATATATTAAAATACTAAAGATATTATAAAAAGTAATACCATCTATATCAAAAAATGCATTAATAAGTAAAACTAAATACAAGCATAATAATTATACCATAATATTCTATATACTATCATACTAAATATAATAGCAAAATACTAAATATATACCAAGATGTCAAATTTGTCATAATGATGGATACCTTTATATGTAAACATGATAAAATACTAGAATGCTAATACTAAATATCCTAAAATACTAATATGAGTATTCATACATTAAACATAACACATACAATAAAGAAAACTCTAAGTAATTAAAACTGAACATACATCAACGATGAAAACCCTAAATAGTCCTACACATATGGATATCAAATAAAGACGCCCTTAAGTAAATAATTACAACAACTATTCTAACTACATATTAAACATGCAATAATAATATTGACAATTCAGCGAATAAAACGAAATAAAACTTTAAATATCCAAACAAATTCCAATTATAAAAATTCTACAATAAAGATAATTAATTTATGTAAATAATAAAATCAAAACTTACCATGAATACTAAATATTAAACTAACTATAAAAATCATAAAAACCTACATATCGTGGGCTGACGGAGCTAGGCTGCGTGTCTGAGGTCAGGGAGCTGTAGCCGTGGAGCTGTAGCCGTGGAGCTGTGTGCGCGTGATGTAGAAGAGGCAGCAGTGTCGTGTGTGTGAATGCGTGAGGGAGAGGAGCAGCAGTGCTGCGTGTGTGTGTGTGTGTGTGTGTATGTGTGTGAGGGAGAAGCTAGAGAGGGGAGAGCTCGTCTGCTCTGCTGGCCGTGGCAGGAGCGGGGGTTGCTGGAGGATCTCGTCGGGAATAGACGAGCCCGGAGAGGAAGCCGACGCTAGTGACGACGATGGTGGCTATGGCGACGAGGTAGCGATGGGCGTGATGACGGCGCGGTGGCGACGACGGTGACAAGGTGGCAATGACAGCGAGGTGGCGATGCTCGGCTGGGTTGCAGGAAAAGGATGTGGCAGTCTGGGCGGTTGTGACTGCCTGGGCTGCTGGGCACTGACTGGAGTGGTGTCTGCGAACCGAGAGTTGGAGAGAGGCTGTGCAAGAGTGGTGGGGAGCTGCTCCTGCTGTTGGGAGAGGCTAGAAGAGGGGTTGAAAGAGGCTCAGGTTGCTGTGATGAGGTGGCTCGACGGGTTGGTTTGCTAGGAGGTCGATTGAGAGAAGCAGCGGTTGGGGAAGAAAGGCGCAGGGGAAAGGAGGAAGGGCTGGTGTGGCAGTGTATGGGGACTGGTATGGCAGTGGCTGGGTGAGAGTGAGATGGGAAAAACGAAGAGGGGGGACCCGAGAGAGTGCAGAAGCAGGCAGCAAGGTTGCTGCTGCTGTCCGTGAAGATAAGAGGGAGTAAAGATAGGGAGAGACGGGAGAGATGGGAGAAAAGGAGGTGTGCGCCCCCCCGTCTGTGTGCGTATGTGTGGGTTGTAGCAAAAGCCTTTTATAGGCTTCCAGCCCTAAATCTAATAATAATAATAATAATAATAATAATAATAATAAATAAAAATAGTAAAAATAATAACGATAATTATAGTAAAGTAATAATAAAATAAATAATAAAAATGAGAAAAATAATAAAAATAATAATAGTAAAGTAGTAATAATAATAACAATAAAAATAATAATAATAATAATAATAATAATAATAATAATGATAATAAAAATACAAATAATAATAATAATAATAATAATAATAATAATAATATTGTAACCCCTTTGTTATATTTTGTTCGAACAAAAATAGGGTGTTTACAACTATGACTATGTGTCTATTATCCACTTGGATAATGCGCCACATATTTACACATTTGTGTATTAATAACACACTCCAATTTATCATCTTGTATCATTTTAGGGCTCACGAATTTAGTCGAAATCATCCACACTATTGCTCCCCCACGCAAAAATTGTCCCTCATTGCACCTATCTTATTTTACAAAAAAAATTACAATAATTACAAAAAATTATTAATTCAATTACATATTTATGCACCACCATGTATTTCACATATAAATACAATATCAAAAATCACTTTTAATAACCCCACAATTAAAGATAATAAATTTACATGCCTCATGAAAATTATGTAATCGTATAATATAGATAATGTTTTTTTTATATATGTAATGAAATAAAATAACAAAACGTTAAAATGTTATCTATTGGAAAATAGTAGAAAGTAATACTATTGTCTTATTTATGCACATATGTATCTTCAAATTAAATAAACAATTCAAGATCAGCAATGTGGAGTGGGCACAAAAAAAATTCTAATTAAATTGTTCAAGTCATAGTTTTTATACTTGAGTCAATTATAATAAATCTTAAATATGTAATATATATAATATCATTGTAATCCCCAAAATTCAATATATTTCTAAACTCAACAATATTTTAATAGGTTCAGTAAACAATTTCCAGGAAAATAAGATATATCTAACGACATAGTTATACTGGGGATAAGAACTTTGAAAAACTAATAAATTAATTTAAAATAGACTATACCCAAGCATGCATTTGCAGGCCAAAGAAGCAAAAATAATGTCGAAACTTTTGTAACACAGAAAACCTATAGAATACATAGAATCATTTTTTTACTACAAAGTAGAGTTTGAATTATAAAGATAGACCTTTATGCAGAATTGACTCAATATAAGAATGAAAAATTAATTAATAAAAGAAAATAATGTGTGAATACAAAAGGAGCAAACATATAATTTCATCATATAACAATAGTAGTAAACTCAATCCATTCTTATAGAGTTATAGTCTTGAATTACTTACACTTTATGTCATCTATTTTTTGTTTAGGAATCACTAATAAATTTCCATGTCATCTCCACAAATTCAATTATTGCAAAGTACCAAGCATTTTATTTTATTTATCTATAATCCTACTAAACAACTAAGAATCCAAATCATAGCAAACTTAGTCCACTTTTATAGTATTGAATTACTTGCCTTTTATATCATTTAATTTTGGCTAAGGATCACTTGTAAAATTTCCATTTCATCTCCACAAATTCAAAAATTGCATAGGTACCAAGCATTATATTCCATTTGTCTATAATCTTACATACCAAACAACTTAAAATCCAAACCTTGTGCATATTTCAAATGATAATAATAATAATAATAATAATAATAATAATAATAATAATAATAATAATAATAATAATAATAATTGTCCACATCGGGATTTGAGGATCCTTTTGGATTTTCAACAACTGGTGACCATTTTGAAAACGAATAAGTATAGACTATCTAAATCATTGGTTAATCTAACTTGCCTTTTTATACTTAAAAACGGAATTGTTACTTAATTTTATTTTTGGAAACGAAAAATAAAGGAAATCCTTTTAGGAATTAGGTTTGAGAGTACGATTGTGCGTAGGGAAGTCTCATATTTGAGAATTCAAATGGTTACCACCCTAAAACACCCATTCCCTTGAATGGTTGTCGTGCTTACCTTTTGTGTGTGTGTGTGTGTGTGTGTACACCACATTTGAAAAAAAAAATGATTTTGAAAGCAAAATAACTTTTAAAAGACTTTCATATGATATGTGTCGCGACGTCCCGGGAGCGCGTGTGCCCCGAGCCGCGAAATAAAAATCATTTTAATATTTTCATGGAAAAATATGGTGTAGGAGTCGCCACTAACCTTTAGTGCGGTTAGAACACATGATCACTACCCCGTTAGGGGTAGAATCGGTCTACATTACCAGAGTTGGGGTCGGGAGTTCGGTTACGCGAGGGGAAGGTACGAGCACCCCCTACGCGCCCGTTCTTAAGAACGGCACCTAATTAATTTAAAATTATCCTTAAGTTAATCTAATAAATCTTTACATTACTCCTTTTTATGAATTTATAAATACATAGGAAAATAAATAAATATATACATATATTCCCTCAGAGCTTAGGGTATGTGATGCCTAAAGGCTAATACCCCTTGCAATTAAATCATAGGGATTAAAATCAAAATTATTTAAGAAAATACGCTCCCACATTTTAAAATTATAAGTAAAAGTTTTATAGGAAAATATTAGTATGGGAGGTTTTAATAATAGATATAATAATTTAAACATAATAAATAAGTAAATAAAATAGTAATAAACTAGAATATTAGGATACCAAAATACGTACTAATCAACATATATAATAGAAGCTAAAATATCTAACATACCAATAATAGTAGAATATAAACAATAATATAGACTAAGATAATGAGCAAATATTAAAATACTACATGTGCGTTATAAACAAAAATACTTAAACATACCATAATGATAATAATAATAAATATCCATAAATAATATAATACATAATAGATTACTATAATACTATATATACTAAACATACCATATAATAGCATGATACCAAAACACCAAAAATATTACCTAAAATATTAAACTTACCATAATAATTAATACCTTGTATATTAACATACTAAAAATATAATAATAATATATAATATTACCTAAAATGCTATATTACTAAATGTACACGGTCACCTAAAATACTAAATTAAATGTATAATGCTACTTACAATTCTAAGTTGCTAAATATAAATATCATTTATTCAAATAAATATTATAGCATTAAAAATTCCACAACAATGTTATGAACACGACAAAATGATAATACAATCGTATACAAGAAATAAATAAATAATAAACAATAATGAACATCAATATATACGCAATAGCAATATAAAGTAAATTAAATAAAACACTACTCAAAACCCTAATAACGTGAAATAGCCAAAACCCTAAAATAAAACAATAACCCAAAACCCTAAATGGTCGTATTATGAAATAATGTAAATAATCAAGAATCCTAGATGTGCATAAATATTACAATCATAAATAATAAACAAAATCCCTAAATACCGTATGAACAATAAATATGACAAATATCCTAAATACATCAAAAGCCTAAATAATGTCTAGACAATAAAACATCCTAAATAATATGTAACAATAAAAATAAGTATATTACAATGATTACAAAAAAAAAGAAAAAGAACCCCAAACATTAGATATTAGAACAAATAAAACAATAATAATACAATATATATACAAAATAACATTAAGAAGAAAAAAAATATATATATAAACAAATTACAAAAACATCACACGTGCATGTGTGTGTTTGTTTGTGTGTGGACAAGTTGTCCAAGAGATGAAACTCAAAGAAATTAATCAAATCAGTAAATATTAACAAGGGAGAGTTAGAAACAACCGAGTAAGGTTTCAGATTGATCAGATAAGAAATCGCCGCTCGATTGGCTTCATCTAGTTGAATGCGCATACACCGACGATTCCACTGCTGCGGCGGTGAGACAGTTGATAAAATTTCGCATTGATCGGATAAGAAATCGCCACTCGATTGCCTTCGTCTAGTTGAATGCGCAGACGCCGATGACTCCACTGCTGCGGCGGTGATACGACTTTGCAAGAAATTAACACAAAGGGAGAAAACTCAAAAGATGAATCTGAACGGTAAAAATTAAGAAAAAAGGGTTAGAAAAGACCTCGTAAAGTTTCACATTGATCAGATAAGAAATCGCCGCTCGATTGGCTTCGTCTAGTTGAATGCGCAGATGCCGATGACTCCACTTCTGCGGTGGTGATACGGCTGTGCAAGAAATTAAAACGAAGGGAGAAAACTCAAAAAAAGAATCTGAACGGTGAAAATTAATAAGAAAGGGTTAGAAACGATCGTGTAAAATTTCGCATTGATCGGATAAGAAATCGCAGCTCGATTGGCTTCGTCCAGTTGGATGCGCAGACGCTAATGACTCCACTGCTGCGGCGGTGATACGGCTGTGCAAGACATTAACACAAAGGGAGAAAACTCAAAAGAAGAATCTGAACGGTGAAAAGTAAGATGAAAGGGTTAGGAAAGACCTCATAAAGTTTCGCATTAATCGGATAAGAAATCGTTGCTCGATTGGTTTCATCTAGTTGACTGCGCAAACGCCAACGACTCCATTGCTGCCGCACGAGACTGCAAGGTAAGGTTTTTCTTTCTTTGGTCTGTGCCTCCTCCTCTTTGGCTTGGCTATGGCCCCCTTATATAAAAAAAATTCTGTAAACCCTAAAAAAAACTTCCTTTTTGATTTTATTTTTCTTTTTCTTTTCTTTTTTTTTGCTTTTACTATTATGGTAATAATGAAAATAGTAATAGTAATAATAATTATTATAATAATAATAATAAAATCAATAAGGTAATAATAATAATAATAATAAATAATTGTAGTAAAAGTAAAAATAATAAAGATACTATCAATAAAATAATAATAATAAGACTAGTAATAATAATAATACTAATAGTAATAGTAAAAATGACAATAATAATAATAATAATAATTATAGCAAAAAATAAAAATAAAAATAAAAATGAAGTAATAATAACAATGTAAATCATAATAATAATAATAATAATAATAATAATAATAATAATAATAATCATATCGGGCCTGGGTAAAAATGGGGTGTCTACAATATGTAATCAAAATACTAAACAAACATTACAAAAGAACACATACATACATAAGAATGCAAATAGTGAAACAAAAGAACACATATTGAAACGCCCCAAACCCTTAAAATCACCTACATTTCCATAATTACATATATCTCCAAAACAATTCAGTATTTTCACAATCATTCCTTACTCAATAGTCTTAAAACATAAAAGCATAAAACTTAAATATTTACATTCCCCAAAATTAACATAGAAATATACCATATTCTTTTTCTATTTCCCAATAATGCTATAAAAACCTCGAGCTCTCAAAGTTCGATCTCGAGGAAATCCTGAAAAAAAGATAAATTCATATTCGGGTGAGACACATCTTAGTAAGGGAAGAAACTATATATTAAAACAGTGTGTGGCCAACATGAGTTTATATATATCATAATATTTAACATTTGAAAATCCTTAACATAATTTCCGAAATCATTCCCTGATCCCAATCAAACACATGCAAATGTTTAACCCACAAGATTACCTGAGGATAGGGGTGATTACCCGCCCATACAAGTAGCACCCCTCTGCTCTGATACATTTAGCAACCCAAAGGTCACAATTTAAGCATACCAGGGCACTCACCTTACTCAGTAAGCCTCAAATGATTAATTAATCTCGTATTCACGCATTCAACAATAGCTTACCTGCAAAGGCCTTAAGGATAGGGAATTCTACCCGCCCATACAAGTAGGTTCCCTCTTCCTAGTACGTTATGTGGCTACTGTCACATCTGTAACTACTAGTGCACTCGCCTTACTCAGCAAGCCCTCAGGCGAAAGGTACGCCTCTCCCAATCATAACATGTTCTACGTACACATATACTTCTATTATCATAATACATCATTCTTTTCTATTATTATACATTCATGCACATTCATTCCTATTCATAACTTAACTTTGCATTTCATTTCACTTTAAGTGATTCTTTCCCATTTACATCATTTACCTTTGTCATTTCATTTCATCGTCATTTCATTGCATAACATTTTATTTTATTACTTCGTACTACGACTAGTCTTTAGCCATCATCAATTAGTCTACGTAGAAACGTGTTAGATCTGCTAACACAGCTCCTTTTAGCTGTTATCAGTTAGTTAACAAAGAAGTGTGCTAGATCTGCTAACATGGCTGTCTTTCAATTGTCTTACATTTATATCGTTGCATTTAACATACACAGGCAACATTGTCCATATCATATTTTATTCTCACTGTTTTACTTACTTAGCCTGCATCTCATACATTTAACATATATTTGCACAGTTTCTCATGCCACACAATTTAACAATAAAATTCATACATTGCTTGTAAAATAAGCCAACCAACATTTAATGTTTATATACTAAAAGTACCTTTCATGTCTTACATAAATATTCTGAAAATATTTTTCCACTTTCATCAGTTCATTTTCGCATATACATATCAAATAAACAACCCTGAACTCGAAAAAATATAATTTAAATAGTTGGCATTTTACCTATACCAAAACATATACACGTACATATAACACAATTTTTTTTTCCATTAAATTCATAAAAATTTTGATTTAATATATATTTTTTCCCTTCCCTGGTTTCTTGAACTACGCCAACAGGGACTCTGAAAAATACCTGCGGCGCTCACCCGGATCCTGAAATTAAATTCCTAATTCCAATAAATTATTCCTGAATAAAATATTATTTAATACTTCCTAGGCCCTTAAATACCCAATAAATAATTATCTCCTTAAATTTAGCTAAATTCTCAAATCCCACTCTCGCTTTGGAGTAGGGCCTAGAAAACCTCAATTGAAAATTACCTACGTCAAAATGACAATGACGACGACTAGGACCCCGTGGTGGTATCCGTTCATCGATTTAACCACGTATTAACGGCAAAATTGAGAAAATGGAGAAAACTTACCTTTCCCCAGGAGCAGTGCCTAAGTCTTTCCTATGAAAAATCTGCTCCAGTAGAAATGTCAGCAGCGGAACCAGGATTCCAACGGCACTTTCTATTTCCCGATCCATCACAAACTCGCCGAGTAATTGAGAAAAGGAGAGAGACGGAGACGGACGCAGGAAAGAATTAAAAAAAATTCAAGGGGGGGGTGCTGATCTTTCTTCTTCTTCTTTCTTCTTCTTCTTTCTCCTTTTATCTTCTGTTATTTACTTTATATATATATATATATATATATATTTATATATTATATTAACCTACTATATAAGTATATATATATATATATATATATATATATATATTTCTCTTGTTTCAATTAGTTTTTTTTTTTTAAATCCAATGTAAAAATATTTAATTTAATAACTAATTATTTAATTTTTTAATTTATCTTAATTTAATTTAATTTCTTTAATTTTAATTTTTTTTACTTTTCCCACGTCATTCCTTTTATTTATTTATCTATTATTTTATTTATTTATTTTTTCAAATTATTTTAATTTTTTAAATTTTCGGGTCTTTACATTCTCCTCTCCTTAAAAAAATTTCGTCCTCGAAATTTGTTGTCCGGTCTTTCATTCCCATAATTCCTTGATTTACCATATCTCACACCATAATCTCAACAACACAATTATATACTTTAAATTCAATAGACATCCAAGTTCTCCATATAAGGACCAGTCTCATGGCTAAGAAATATCACCGTCGATGGATTTACTGTGGTTTTTAGAAACTTTCAAATGAATCAGAAAATCACAAAAGTCCGCCAAGGGATATCCGCCTCCAAGCTATAAGACAAAATCCTATACTTCCCTACACCATACCTACTTCTCAACACCTAATCTAACCTATCCATCTAGAATCCATATCCTAACTGTTTCCTATACTCTAGTATAAATCATCTCTAACCTAATACTCTAACATTTCCATATCCAGGCGATGTGAAATTAATCACACTTCCGGCTGGACCTTGCTCTGATACCAAATGAAACGCCTCGAACCCTTAAACTTAGGCCCAGCGCATTATACCTAATCATCCATAATTAACATAATATACGCAGTGGAAAACATAGTCATAATCTCCATATAACATAATACCAGAGTTTACTAATTCTAACTATAATCCATAATAAATTATCAATCACCTGCATTTCCATAATTACATATATCTCCAAAACAATTCAGTATTTTCACAATCATTCCTTACTCAATAGCCTTAAAAAATAAAGGCATAAAACTTAAATATTTACATTCCCCAAAATTAACATAGAAATATACCATTTTCTTTTTCTATTTCCCAATAATGCTATAAAAACCTCGAGCTCTCAAAACTCGATCACGAGGAAATCCTGAAAAAAAAAGATAAATTCATATTCGGGTGAAACACATCTCAGTAAGGGAAGAAACCATACATTAAAACAGTGTGTGGCCAACATGAGTTTATATATATCATAATATTTAACATTTGAAAATCCTTAACATAATTTCCGAAATCATTCCCTAATCCTAATCAAACACATGCAAATGTTGAACCCACGAGATTACCCGAGGATAGGGGTGATTACCTGCCCATACAAGTAGCACCTCTCTGCTCTGATACATTTAGCAACCCGAAGGTCACAATTTAAGCATACCAGGGCACTCACCTTACTCAGTAAGTCCTCAAGTGATAAATTAATCTCGTACTCATGCATTTAACAATAGTTTACCGGCAAAAGCCTTAAAGATAGAGAATTCTACCCGCCCATACAAGTAGGTTCCCTCTTCCTAGTATGTTATGTGGCTACTGCCACATCTGTAGCTACTAGTGCACTCGCCTTACTCAGCAAGCCCTCAGCCAAAAGGTACGCCTCGCCTAATCGTAACATGTTCTACGTACACACATACTTCTATTATCATAATACATCATTCTTTTCTATCATTATACATTCATGCACATTCATTCCTGTTCATAACTTAACTTTGCATTTCGTTTCACTTTAAGTGACTCTTTCCCATTTACATCATTTACCTTTGTCATTTCATTTCATTGTCATTTCATCGTCATTTCATTGCATAACATTTCATTTCATTACTTCATACTACAGCTGGTCTTTAGCCATCATCAGTTAGTCTACGTAGAAACGTGCTAGATCTGCTAACGCAGCTCCTTTTAGCTGTCATCAGTTAGTCTACACAGAAGTGTGCTAGATCTGCTAACATGGCTGTCTTTCAGTTGTCTTACATTTACATCGTTGCATTTAACATACACAGGCAACATTGTCCATATCATATTTTATTTTCACTGTTTTACTTACTTAGCCTGCATCTCATACATTTAACATATATTTGCACAGATTCTCATGCCACACAATTTAACAGTAAAATTCATACATTGCCTGTAAAATAAGCCAACCAACATTTAATGTTTACATAAATATTTTGAAAATATTTTTCCACTTTCATCAATTCATTTTCGCATATACATATCTAATAAACAACCCTAAACTCGAAAAAATATAATTTAAATAGTTGGCATTTTACCTATACCAAAACATATAGACGTACATATAACACAATTTTTTTTCCATTAAATTCATAAAAATTTTGATTTAATATACATTTTTCCCCTTACCTGGTTTCTTGAATTATGCCAACAGGGACTCCGAAAATTACCTGAAATTAAATTCCTAATTCCAATAAATTATTCCTGAATAAAATATTATTTAATACTTCCTAGACCCTTAAATACCCAATAAATAATTATCTCCTTAAATTTAGACAAATTCTCAAATCTCACTCTCGTTTTGGAGTAGGGCTTAGAAAATCCCAATTGGAAAATTACCTACGTCAAAATGACGATGACGATGACTAGGATCCCGTGGTGGTGTCCGTTCATCGATTTAACCACGTATTAACGGCAAAATTGAGAAAATGGGGAAAACTTTCCTTTCCCCAAGAGCAGTACCTAAGTCTTTCCCATGAAAAATCTGCTCCAATAGAAATGTCCGCAGCGGAACTAGGATTTCAACGGCACCTTCTGTTTCCCGATCCGTCACAAACTCGCCGAGTAATTGAGAGAAGGAGAGAGACGGAGACGGACGCAGGAAAGAATTAAAAAAAATTTGGGGGGGGGGGCGTGCTGATCTTTTTTCTTCTTCTTGTTTCTTCTTTTATCTTCCGTCAGTTACTTTATATATATATATATATATATATATATATATATATATATATATATATTTGTTTTATTTCAATTAGTTTTTTTTTAAAAATCCAATGTAAAAATATTTAATTTAATAACTAATTATTTAATTTATCTTAATTTAATTTAATTTCTTTGATTTTAATTTTTTTTCTTTTCCCACGTCATTCCTTTTATTTATTTATCTATTATTTTATTTATTTATTTATTAAATTATTTTAATTTTTTAAATTTTTGGGTCTTTACACATATAATGTACTAAAGAATGCAAATGATAAAACTAAGTAAGGAGATTTGAGTGCTTGTTTGGTATGACTGAATCTATAAAATAGATTGCCTACATATCCTCAAAAGAGAAATCAAGTCATCTATAGTTCAAAAATATTTTTAAAAACAATTTTGAAAAGAAAATAATCATTTACAGTCATTATTGAAAAATACTTGAAATCCTAGGTTGATCTTGAAACATTCATAGAAAAATATTATGTTTTTTTATTTAGCAATAAGTTTTCCAGTGGATTCTCTATAAAAATAAAGATTGAAAACAAGTTTATTAAAAAGAATCATTTTCCACCCTCAAGTCGCTTTATGGGTGATTCTCTTGAAATGGATTTTATTTTATTTTATTTTATTTTTTGTAAAAACTTGTAAATGTTATGGAATTTGTGAAGGACTACAAACCCCATTTGAAATTCAGTAAAGATTTGGAGAACATCCAAAAGCCACATCGTGGGTGTGCGACTCTATGGTTTAAAAAAGAAAAAAAAAATTGAAACCTTTAAATTTCTTTAAGAGAAGCATGAATGATCATGCTTCATCTCATGGAAATGTTAATTTTTTATATGAAAATCACAAAAATCCTTTGTAATATCATTATTAGACACCTTGTTCCACTCTTATGAAAACGTAAAAAATCAAATGGAGACAAAATCTTGGAGAAAAATGGAAAAAATGTGAAAATTGCACCTTTTAGGATTTGGCGATCAACTGCCTTCTAAAATTTCAAAAGGATGATTGACTACGTGTAGTTTCAACAACTACTTTTTCATATCAGTGCAAGGCGATCGACCACGAACATTGAAATTGTCCACTTTTGTGCCTTTTTTGGCTCTTTTCTCATGCATACCCTATGCATATTGAAGAAGGAGAAGAACAATACAAAACTATATATAGAACACTATAGAAATTCTAGAGAAAAGGGAGAAGATGCATGTGAATCATAGAATATGCTTCTAAGGATCATGGCATACTATACATGACAAGTGTAAGGAAATGGCATGAGAAAAAGAGAGGGGCCTACCAAACTCAACTCGGAATTCTACACCTTTTCTATAGATGAACGAAGACTCCTCCTTAAAGAAACCATTGTCGAATGTCCTTGAACTTTTTGATGGAATGTGGTCTCCTTCTGTCTTCTTCTAAATGAAACTCTCCTTTTTCCACTCTCTTCTCACAAGAATGTCCTCTCCTTATCACCTCTTTGCCTTGTCCTAAACTCTTCCTTAAGCTTTTATAGACCATTTGGGAATGGAGGGAAATGTATTTTTAAATTTAAATTTCAAAATTCAAATTTGAAAATAACCACAAATAACTGTCACCTATCCACTACCAATGTCAAAGGTTGACACTTGATATTGAGGACACATGGTTGGCCCGAGATTTCTACCCAATCATATGAAGACATGTAAAAAAAAATTATTTGGCGCAAGTTGATCAACAACCTTGATGGGCTGGTCAACCTCCTTAAGGTTCTGCCAACAGCTAGTTTTGGAGAGGGCTGGTCGACCACCTAAAGAGGCTAATCAACTGCCTTTAGATTTGTAGACACCATAATTTTTACCAAGTCATTTTAATTATGAAATAGAGGCCCTGAATCAAGATTTTGAAGGTTGGGATTGTTCATCCTTAATTAAAGGTTCCTAAGTGGATAGGATTAGAATTGATTTACTTGGCCATGTCCCTAAGTGTCCCTAACCAAGTTTTTCAAAATCATGTTTTGAAAATTTAATTGAGGTTAGGACTTTCTATTGATTAACTGAAGGTCCTTGAATTTTTAATTCATATTGATGCATGAGTAGGAGCCCTAGATTGATTACCCACCAAATCATATCCTCAATTGATTGTTTCAAGACCACATCATGATTGGTGATAGGATTGTTTTTTGCCTTGTCAAAATTATGGGTTAATTGAAAATTGTTTGAACTGAACTCTCAATTTTAACTTCTATTTGTTTTGTTGTATGAATAAGTCTCGAGTATGCATGATCAAATAAATTTTTAATTAAATGGGCATGTGCCCGAATCATGAAGTACGGGGAAATTATGGGAAATACAACATAATACAAGGAGTTATATAAAAATATAGTACAATACTAGAAAGGGAAATGCTGAAATGCTGAATACAAAAAAATACAGTACAGGGAATACTGAAATACAGTATAGGAAATACTGAAATACAAAGAAAATACAAGGAAATTAAATCATATCAAAATCTCCAGACGAGCTCACGAAGCATATTCTGAAGCATCTCGGGGGTCTTGTTCACCTAAATGGAAAGAAAATCACAAAAGTAAAAGCTGTTAAAAGAAAATTCAAAAGAAAATAAACATATGCGCAATAAAATTACCCTGGTATGGAAACAAGTTCTCGAGAGAGATTGCAAATTTTTGAAATATTCCCTCCTCGGAGTCATTGCCCGAATCTCCATTACTTGGAGAATCAGCCCAATCACGAGAATTGGGGAACGAATTGCTATTGGAAGGAAAGCCAGCAATCAATTACTACTAGAAAGGAAATAAGGAAGAAGAAGATTGAATTAACCTTGCCTAAGCTAACCTAGGACCAACTCTATAAATAAGGAGTCTCACACAGGATAAAAGGAGAGAGACAATTGAGCAATACACACAAAATTAAGCAATTAACCATACAATTGAGCAATTGAGAGATAAAATTGAGAGGAGGGAAAGATGTTGAGAGAAGTTCCATAAGCAAGTTCACAAAGTTGCAGCAATCCTACAAAGGCTCTCGAGAGTTGGAGCCATTCCCTCAAGAGGCATACCCACCGGTGCCAAAACCCCCTATCTAAAGAAGGCACTCCATAGTGCCTACATTCAGAACACCGAAGCCATCATAGAAAGACGCCCTAGACAGACACTCTACCAACTCATAAGAAGGACCAGAAGAGCGAAGGAGAGGAAGATAAGAGGTAAAGCAAAATGGTTATTCCTTCCTGAACTACATGCTAAAATGTGATAGATTGTATATGAGACTCTGAATGCAGGATTCCAAACCCAATTTTTGGGTTCAAGTACCACTGAATCCCAGCACTGACCTAGCCCACCACTGAACCAAATTCCTTTGAACCGAACACTAAACCAGACACTAAACCAGACCATAACCAGACCCCAAACCAAACACCACTAAACCTAGTCGTGAACCAAACCAGAAACCAGAGCCCACACCTATTTTTAAAACACCTGAGGCCCATTTAAAAGGAAACTAAGCCCATACTCTTTTAAAAAGAACCCGGGCCCATTTTTCTTTAAAACCAAGCCCATTCCCTTTTTAACCCAAGCCCACTTGTTTTTAAAACACTCGAAGCCCAGCGACTCTATAAAAACCAAGCCCAACAACCCTTTTAAAAGAAAACCCATGAACCACTTTTAAACCCCCTAGCCTAACCGTTTTTAAAAAGAAACCGAGCCCTTTAAAATCAGGCCCATACAGTTTTTAAAAGTATCTGAGCTCACTAATTTTCTTAAACCTAGGCCCATTTGTTTTAAAATAACCCAAGCCCAAATCATACTTAAACCCGAGTCCATTTGTTTTAAAACCAAGCCCATGTAACCCTTTTTTAAAACCAAGCCCGTTTAACCTTTTTTTTTTAAAACCAAGCCCACCAATCTTTTTTTAAAACCCAAAGCCCATTCATTTTCCCAAGAACCTGGGCCTAAAATTTTTTAAAACCTAAAGCCCATTTCTTTTAAAAACAACCTGAGCCCATCAACCTTTTAAAAAATGAACCCAACACATGTCATGCCCATCAGGCCCACTTGCGACCTAACTGAGTCCACACGAACTCGCGGATTAACTCATGTGAGTAAACCCCGTATCAACTCAAAGAGTTCGAATAAGTCAACTCATCCCTGAACCCTAACCTTTGAATCTGAAACTCTAAACAACTCAAGCACGACCTAGAAAATCAGCACTCCAACTTAGATTCAAGGAAGACAAATACACAGACATTCACTCATCAGATTTCAAAAAAGAGCAGAACAGATAGTAGAAATAAATACTTAGCTTCTTTGTCTTCAATAGCTTAATCAGACCTCTCCTAGGTCTTGGATCGAACCCCGCCCTAGTCAGAACATCCTTAGGTAACTTGTAGCTCACCATTGTAAAAGCAAGTGAAGCAAAGACTTCAATTGTTTCGAAAACTGAGAGAAAGAAAGGATAGGAAGTTTGGGTGCCTGAAATCATTTGGGAATAAGAGAAATTTTCAAGAGATTAGGTCTGAACCCTAGGGTTACAGATCGAGGGAGAGGGAGTTTTAGATCTAAACCTAAGTTTCAGATGATTCAAAGAAAAGGAAAAAGAGAGAAAAGAGAGCTTCGATGATAGAATATGAGATATCTGAAACCCTAGGATTTTAGATTATGTGACAAGGAAAGGAAAAATAGAGGAGAGGGAGAGAGAGTTTCAGAAAGAGAAGAGAGAGCCTCAGAGAGAAGAGAGAGAGAGAGAGAGAGAGAGAGAGAGAGAGAGAGAGCAATCGAAAAATGGCAAAAAAGGAAAATTTTAGCCTTTTATATGTTTAGCTTTGAGACCACTAGTGTGCGACACATGGCCCTTTATCCTCCACACATGCAGAGCATTATGCGGCCTTCTCATAACCGTCCAATTTGTGTTTCCTTGCAACGGTCAAGATTGTTGACTCTATGAGTCTGATCCCATTTTGATTATGACAAAACCAATGTTTCTCACCTGTGCACTGAGCTTCTTGAATAGGTTCATCCTTAGCATGCACTGATGGTAGGAACTCAAAGAGGCCATGCAGACTACAAAGATCATGCTTTATATATATGGTAACTGAAGAAGTGAAAGAATGAAGACATGTTTGATATTGTATTTACATTCATTTTTTACTTGGTCTGTAATATAATATGGTCTGTAATAACTGCATCACAAGCATGATAGGATAATATGCTCAAGACCATAGATGGACCATAGGATCACACTTCGGTCAACCGACGCCAGGTTTTTAAGCGTACTTGAAAATTCCTTAGATTGACCTTAGGCTCCGACACTTAGTGCACAAGACCACATTATAGTTCACATGTCATTAGGGGTAAAAATAAAATCGAGAAATGGACCTTAGGCTAAAATAACAAGGGATTCGAGCGACTGAACCTAGCAAGTCAAATTGCCTCGGTTGACCAAACCGTGGACTGGTCAATAAGTTGACCTAACTTCGGGCGATCGAACCCAAAAAGAACTCCACCGTCCTCGATCATTCAAACATCCACTCTTACTTTTTCCAACAACTCGAGCACCCAAACTATACATTCAAAATAACCCCGGGTAACCGAATGTTCAAGTTCAACAAACTGAACTTGAGTCTAGGTAACCGAACCTCAGACAGAATAGAAAATTGCCTCGATTAGCAAACCGAACCCACATTCAGGCACCTAAACTTCAAAATATAGTTTTTCCAGTTGTGTCTGTTTGAACGACTGAACCTATGGGCCAGTCGACTGAAACTCTCGGGTTGGCCAAATTTTTACCACAGTTAATTAGGGTAAAACAGGGTTAATTTCTTAAATTTATTTAAAATATTTTTAATAATTCCCTGTGTGTCCCAAATGGTTATAATTTTGGTCTCTTCTATATATATGGGTTCATTTGCAAAAATTAAAGGTGATTAACAATATCAATTAGCCAAAAATCCTCTATATTTTCAAGATCATACTAAGCCCGTACACTCTTTGTTTGTCATTCCTTTGATAAATCCAACTTCCTAAGAGTGTTCTTGAGTTCTTCTTGTTGCTTAAACTTTCATTGCTCTAGATTGGTTGATTATTTTTTATAGAGAGTTTTTGCTAAGGTTTTTCCCCCTACTTAACTAATAAATCTTTGAGTGGGAAAACCTTTGTAGCTAGTGATTCTTTGCTTCTTTGTTGCAAGACTCATCAAGCTTGTGGTTTTTGATTTGCGAAATCTTTTTTCACAAGCTTACATATTTTTCAAATATCTCTTGAGCTATTATTTTGTGAAAAATCTTGTTTGAGATATTTTGAATATACTTGTTGAAACACTTTGAAACTTGTGGTGATTGATTTATTTTGATTATTTGTTTCAAAGTTCGCTTAGAAATACACTCTAGATCTTGACTATATATTTACATCAGATTGAGTGTTTAGCACATATCATTAAGCATTGAGCATATTTACTATCATCTATGCTTGCATTATTATCTGAACTATATTATGGTACATATCTACTTGTTGAGAAGCATATTTTCGTGTACACAAAATTTACATTAAATATTTGTTGTATTCCAGGCGTGTGCCTGAAGAGTGAGACTAGCCCTATTGAATAGTCCCAAATTGGCTTAGACCCGATTATGAAAGTTAGGTGCACCATCCTAGTATGGTATAGTTGTAGGTTGAGATTAGCCCCGTTAGTTGACCTGGTTGTATATGTGTGCTGCTCTACCCTTGAAGTGAGTTTTTAGTGGAATCCTTATGCTTGTGAGCCAAGGTGGGGATGTAGGCACTTTGGTCGAACCTTGATAACATATCGTGTGTGCAATTTACATTTTCGTAATTTATTTACCGTACTTGTATGTTTTATTGTGAATGATTGGATTTATAAATGCATAGACAGACCCTAGGTTGCATAATACTATTGTTAGACTAGTTGACTTAGGAGGAAATGTTTAAATCTCCAATTCACCCCCCTCTTGGGATTGCACCAAAGTCAATAATTGGTATCAGAGCCTTGTTACCTATACTTAAACATTATTTTGTAAAAAGATCATGATGGCTCGTGTTGGTTCATCCCCATCTTGTATGGGAAGGTTAGTTACGAACCCTTCAGTATTTTGCGGTGAAAATTTTGCCATATGGAAATTTAGAATGACTATATTTGTTAAAGCCTTGAATTGGAGATTTTGGAACGTCATTGCCCAGGGAGATAGTATACCAGTAAAATTCATTGATTGTATTGATGTTCCTAAGTCTAAAATTGAGCTGAATGATAATGATAGGAACTTAATGTAGATAAATTTTGATGCTATGAACACCTTGCTACATGCTTTAGATTCTAACATTCTCTGTGAGGTTATGGCATGTAATAGTGCTAAAGAGATATAGGAGGAACTTGAAAAGAAACATGGAGCTCCTAAGCATGAAAATGTGATCACTCCTTATGACTCAAGCTCTGCGGATCTTAAAGGAGTAAAAAGGTGCTTTATAACTTTAACCGATGACGAGGTAAATTCGTCACCATCTATTTTATTAGATAATCTTGGTAATGATTCATGTGATAATTCTAATGATGCATCTAATACTGAATCATGTGATAGTTCTGATAGTGAAAGCATGCCTACTTATGAAGAATTTCAAATTGAATATGTTAGAATTCATAAGTCACTTGTTAAAACTAACAAAAGATATATTGCATTGAAAAACAAGTATAAGACATCTTTGAAAGAATGTGAGTCAAAAGTTCTTATTGAAAAGGAAAATGATTTTAAAATAAAACAGTTAGTAAACAAGAATGAAAAGTTGGAAAAGGAGTTGAATGCATTAAGATCTCAAACTTCAAGTGATAATGATAAAAATCTTCTCATTGCAGAATTTGAATGTAAAGCAAACTACATGACTGGAGAATTTGTAAAATTACAGAATGTTTGCAAAGGTCTAAAGAATTTAAAATCCAAGATCTAGAAAAAAAAAATAGAAAACCAAGCTAAGATCATCTTTACGTTCACTAGAGGTAAGGACAGCTTTAATAAGTTGTTAGTGTAACATCCCTCAATTTCTTAACATAAAATATCACATAATAGATAAAATGGTCAACCCGAACCCATGGGTAACGGGGACACCTGTTATTTACAGTGGAAACCTAAGCAGCAGTAAGTATAAAATTGAAATCATCCATCCATCTTACATAATACCAGAGTTTATTACATCATCAAAATACTATATTTATACACAACTACCAAAAATTCAAAACAACACTAGGACCATACAACAAAAATCTCCTATTCCTAGTTCAACGCTTACCCTTCTAGTAAGGAAGCTCCACTCATTCAACGGCGGCCTTGACCCGCCGATTTCTCTGGATTTCCTAAAAAGTTAAATAAGTTTGGGGGTGAGACACTTCTCAGTAAGGGAAGGTAAACTAAATACAACTGTATGGCAACATGAATACTTAATGCAATTATACGTATACAGTACATTTCTTATTTCATAAACGTTCATCATACCATACTGAAAAATCACATGCTTTCATATTTTCTAATAAGTCATATCATACATAAAACATATGTTATACTGATAATACTGAAAACAAGCCCAAGATGAATAGCTAGCTAGTGTCATGTATTACCCCCTATGACATGTTGTGCAGCCCGAAGGCGGGACCCGACAATGGCTGGCCGACCATTGCCGAGTCAAATATGTCTATAAGTACGGTGAGCCCGCCACACCCTGGTCCGGACTGTTAGGTGGACGTCCATACTCTACTGAAAGTCACATCGACTATCCATCTCTCATCCCCTCGTGGGAGGGTTAGCACTAATCTGATGTAGATATCTGATCTACAATATAGCTACGGTACTGAACCCTTGAACTAAACTAAACTAACATCCTAGTTGTAATAACATATAATACATGATCATATATATAACATCATTACGGCCTCGTGCCGAAGATATAGTAATTATGGCCTCGTGCCGAAATCATGCATAAATACGGCCTCACACCGATATCATAAATACGGCCTCGTGCCGATAACATAAATACGGCCTCATGCCGATAACATAAATACATGGCCTCGCGCCAAAATCGTTTCAGGTATATATATATTCTAAAAATAAATCATTTATCATATATTCGTCAAATTCATCACAACATAACTCATCTTTTCATAATACCTGAAATCATGTTTTGTTCGTAAAATCTTTCACATCATAATACATTTCACATTAAATAATATTCATGCCACACATATGCTGTTAAAAGTCATACTTCATATTCTAAAATCGTGATTTTCCGGCATCTCATACATACATATATATTTTAATCATCATAGCAATATTTTCTCAATCGCACATTTCATTCATAATAAACAATATAGCATATGCTTTTCTGAAAATAAATTTACTCATAATTAATAATAATTTGCATGGAAAATAGCTGCTTTAGTTTATTCCCTTACCTGGCTACTGAGAAATTCGTTAGGACCCAAATCCTACGCCCTTGGCACCCGAAATTTAACTCCTGTAATTTACATTTTCCTCGGATTAATTAATCTATTTCTCCAAAATAATCCTCATCTAGCCTTCCCTAAGCTCCATATACCTCAAATTAATATTCAAACTATTATTTAACATCCCCACGTAATTTTCTAAATTTTGCCTATGGGTCCCAAAATTACACCCGCGACGCTCATCCCGGCCCTAAATTTCAGAAATCCTACTTCAGTCCCAAATGCTTAATATTTTAGTATTTCTAAATTAATGCTAATTAATTAAAAATAAGCCCCTTAATAACCCCTGTATCCCAAATTTGAGATTTTGGCCCGACACCCCCACGAAAATTTCGTCCCACTAGACTTGTAGAGAATCATCCCTAAATTCTTGTGGTGGTGTCCGTTCGTCAATTGGGCTAATATTTTGCAAGAAATTAAAGAAAATGGAGAAAATGACTTACCCCAAGGAATACGCTTACGCCGCTCCTACCACCAATCCCGTCCGGTAGAAATGACGGCAACGGCGAATGGAGTCTGGTGGTATCTTCGAATTTTCGATCGGGCGAAAATCCGTCGTGAAATCGAGGAGAAAGGGAGAGAGAACGTGAGGAGAGAGAGAGAGAGAGAGAGAGAGAGAGAGAGAGAGAGAGAGTTCAAAGAATAAAAATAAAGAAAAGAAAAAGTAAAGAAGAAGAAGAAGAAGAAGAAGAATAATAATAAATTTAACTTTTGAATCTTCTGAAGCTTTAGCAAGCTTCAGGAGGATAATAATAATAATAATAATAATAATAATAATAATAATATTTAATTAATATTAATATAATATTAAATTTTATTAATAAAATAAAAATTTATTTTAATTAATTTTTTTTTCTTTTTTTTTATAAATCCGTTTAATTAATTAGTTAATTAATTAATTTATTATTATTATTATTATTATTATTATTTTTGAAAATCAATCCACTAATTTTTTATATCTCTTTTTAAGGTTTTTATAGTTAGACTCATAAAAGATGGCCTTAGACAAAAAAGGTATAAGTTATAATGGAATTAAAAATAAGAAAAGAAAGAACTTATACATAGGGTACTTTGTAAGAGCATCAAAACACTATGTTATTACCTCCTCCAGTCCATATATTCACATCACATGCATCTTGTGTAAAAAGAAGAGACACATAAAATTTGATTGCCCGTTTAAAAGGAAAGGTGTGAAACTCAAACAGGTCTGGAGAGTCAAAGTACCACCTAGTCCTAACCCATCAAGACTCAAAGATAGAAAAATGGTATGGGTTGTAAAGAAAGGAAACTCATTAGAACTTAAGGAGGAACGAATTCCAATTGGAGTTACATAAATGCTTTTCTTAGGTTCTAGGTTTTGGGGGAGTGATGTTTATTGGCTTACATAGTGGTCCGTTCCTAAAATGTCAAATTTTAGCATATTCATTCCACCTTTGGTCTACTAAGATCATTTGAGAATCAAGCCAATCTGCAAATCCAAGTATATAACCAATATGAACTTAATGCATATATTCATTGGTTAAAATATGAAATCATTGACTATAGCTTAATTAAAATCCACTTCCAAATGGACAAAAGTATCCTTGGTATAAAATCCTTAATGCTTAATCCATGCTTGAATGTACAAATCTTATGTTAAACACATTCAATCCATTGTGTGAGATTGAGCTTTATGAAATGAGTCATATTTGAAGCATCATCTAATCCTAAACTCATCTTGGAGCCTTAAAAGCCTAATAAATTTTTTTGTCATCTCTCTAGGCTTAAGTACTATTGATCGTAACTCCTTATTCATTTGGTACTTATTAATAGACATCCCTCTTGAAATCAAAATTAGAGGCATTCATTAAAGAATTCAAGTTTTATTGTCAAGTCAAGATATTTTCTTTGAACTTTAAATGTAAAAATCCTCTAATTTTAGTCCATTTCCTCCATAGAAAATCTTTATCTTACCATGATCACATCAGGTAAAGATTCATCCTCTAATTGGTTCATATCCTTGTTCCAAATTTGTGATCATATCTAAAGGATACATTCCAATCACCAAAGAGCATCGGTTACTAGTTATTCATATCCTCCACAATGCTCTTTGCCAGAATAAGTTAGGACATATTCTTTAGAATGCTTATCTTGTACAATCTCCTTCTACTACCAAAATACTCTTCCGAACAAAATAGAGATCAAAACTTTAAGAGTATTTATTTTAATTCACTTCACTTGCTCTCAAACTTTATATAAAATCATTTAGAGCTTCATCCTCGTGAATTAAGTTGAATGGCTAAATTGGTTGCCTAGGTCCTAATATTGATGAATGCATATATCTCAAAGTGATGTACGCACATGTAATTACTATTGAAAACCATTCCAACTGGTGCCTCTCATGCACTGAAAATCATAAAGAGGTAGAATGACATATTTTACAAGGTCATAAGCCTCTTGAAATGACATATTTTACAAGGTCATAAGCCTACTTCTACGTCTTTATGATTTTCAATGCATGAGAGGCACCAGTTGGAATGGATTTCCAACAGGTTTTATGGGAAAATGTCTGATTTACAGACAGCATGCTGCCGAAATTTCTACAGGAATTTTCCCAAAATAAAACCTTGTGCTAAAGATAATTATAATAAAATTAATGTTAAAATATTTTTGAAATGATGAGTGAAACCTAAATGAAA